>NC_073262.2:23988106-24291136 GCF_029289425.2 Pan paniscus | reverse complement strand
GAGTGACTAAGCAAAATATTTTAAGTCCCATGCAGTGGCACACCTGGGACTCAAGCTTAGAGCTGTCCAGCTCCAAATAAGGTTCTTAATCACTATGCCCCTTTGCATCCTTTAGCAATAAAATACACAAGTGGCCTGAGCAGTTCTGAGAAGATGTCACCTTTCCCCATAATATTTGGTCCAGATGTGTCCACTGGCCTTTTATCAGAATCAGGGCTGGCCGGGTACAGTGTCTCAGGCCTGTAATCCCAGCACTTTGGGAGGCCGAGGTGGGCGGATCACAAGGAGTTTGAGACTAGCCTGACCAACGTGGTGAAACCCCATCTCGATTAAAAATACAAAAATTAGCTGGGCGTGGTGGCGTGCACCTGTAGTCCCAGCTACTTGGGAGGCTGAGACAGGTGAATCGCTTGAACCCAGGAGGCAGAGGTTGCAGTGAGCTGAGATCGTGCTACTGCACTCCAGCCTAGCAACAGAGTGAGATTTCATCTCAAAACAAAACAAAACAAAACAAAAACAGAATTAGGGTTGTCATTTAACCAATGCAACCTCAAGCCTTCCCATAAGAAATCCTTACCTCTTCTTGAGTTCTCTATCCAAATGTTATGTATGCTGAAAGTATTCATTGAGATTATAAGAAATGTTGTTTTTTACTTAAGAATACTTTAAGAGGTATTCATAACAAGTAAAATTGCAAATGATTTCTCTAAATGTTTACAAGGTTTTCCTAGGAAATGGGTGTCAAAAATATTATTTACTACTATTATTTTTTGACATAGTTTTTTTTCCAGCTATAATTTTATACTGTGGCTAATTAATCTACCAACTAGTGATTTATATGTAATTTAACTGAATGTCAGACATTGTTCAGATTGGCTGGTACTCTTTAAAAGAAGTATTCTCATCAGATAACTCAGAGCACCAGCTCTCAATCAATATTGCACAGTACACATAATTTTTAAAAAGAAAATAACATCACATCTATATTATAAATAAAGAAAATAAATTTACAATAATATAGTATTTCAATGTGGTTTAAATAGAAAATAAAATGAAACAGATATTTTCTTCTGTATGTAGAATTTGAATTTAACAGGCACAGATTGCTAAATAGAAGGTCAAGTATCATAGGAAGATTACCATCAATGACAAAATTTTCTAAAATGGTAAAAAGCTCTTAGTAAAGTTCCAGAATAAAACAAACAAACAAATAAACAAACAAAAAACAGTAAAACTATAGGTTAGTTCATTCCTTAATAAGGAGATAGGGATAAATTTGCTCCTATCCTCTGCTCAGGTTTCCTCTCTGCAGTGGTGCGATCTCAGCTCATTGCAAGCTCCGTCTCCTGTGTTCACACCATTCGCCTGCCTCAGCCTCCCAAGTAGCTGGGGCTACAGGTGCCCACCACCATGCCCAGCTAATTTTTTGCATTTTTAGTACAGAAGGGGTTTCACCTTGTTAGCCAGGATGGTCTCGATCTCCTGACCTCGTGATCTGCCCACCTTGGCCTCCCAAAGTGCTGGGATTACAGGCATGATCCACTGCACCCAGCCTGCTTTTTTTTTTTTTTTTTTTTTTTTCCCACCCAGGCTGGAGTGTAGAGGTGCACTGCAATCTCCCGCTCCCAGGCTCAAGTGATCCTCTCACCTCAGCCTCCCAAATAACTGGGACCACAGATGTGCACCACCATGCCCAGCTAATATGTTTTTGGTAGAGATGGGGCTTTGCCATGTTGGCCAGCCTGGTCTCAAACTCCTGAGCTCAAGTGATCCACCTGCCTCAGCCTCCCAAAGTGCTGGGATTACAGGTGTGAGCCACTATGCCTAGCTAGTCTGAAGTTCTTATTGCAATGAGAGTTGAAGACATAGATATAAGAGCAAAGCCAGGCAGGCAATTTCATCTAGGGAAATATCAGGGGAAAAGTGGACTGTTCTACTGGGATCGTGAACCAATAACCAACTAATCAAGAGATTTCTGGAATTGCTGCTGTTGTTTTGGAAGTTCTAGCCATCCACAGGACCCAGAATTGTCCCCAAAGACATAAAGCCAGAGAAGACAACTACTTGAAGGTGGTGCGACACTGCACCTGGGATGTGGACACCTAATTGCCTGTGGGCCACTAGAACTATTATTTCCCAGCTGGCTATGCAGGTTTACTCTGCTCATTTCATCAGTTTGTGATAATATCACCTGACATTTTATCCACTGTTGGATTTTTTTTGTCAGAATTTTATGGATAATCTTCTTTTGACTTACATTCCAGTTTTCACTTCTGGAAAATTTAAAAAATATTAAAACCATGCAAAATTTTGTGTATATATGTCAGTTTGAGTTACATTCTAAGTTTAGATAATTTTTGTCTATTTCTGACATGAATATCTGGTAGTAATCTCAAAAATTCTGTGGGACCCAGAACAAGTCCTTCTTGTGTGAGATTGTCCCCATGCATTGCTGGATATGTAGTATCTCTGGCTACTACGCTCTAACTTCCAGCATCTCCCTACTCTTCCACTCCCACCCCTCATGTTGCCCCTATTAATTAAAATTCTCCCTAAAATGCAATCTGTCTTTCTTCAAGAGTCACTAATAGAGGTTGAAACATGGGATTTGGAGTTAAGAAGATGTGGATTCTAACTTTAATTTGCATGTAGGGGAAATTATTCAAAATTAAGACTGGCTTGGAGTTCAATCCTATACTGAATTCTTAGAAAGTTCCTTGAAACACTTGAACCAAATATAAAGTCTCTCTTACCTAGAAATTGAATAACTTTTTTCATTTAGTGAATGTTATGACTATCTATTATATCCTAGGGTTTTCAACAGACAATGGCAAAGGTGGAGGTAAATAAAATATGACAAAATATATCTTTGCCAATGGGAAGGAGCTGGAATCATAAAATAATTCAGGATACCCAGTTAAATTTGAACTTAGATAATCAATTAATAGTTTTTTTTAAAAGTAAAACTATGACCCATGCATTGGGACATATTTGAATTTTATGGGAACTATCAATGCATGGGAATATTTATACTGAAAAATATTTGTTTATCTGGAATTCAAATTTAACTGGGTGTTCTGCACCTTGCCTGGTAAATCCATGTTAATTACTGGTGTGAGCAGACCAATATATTAGCAGTAACCCTCTCCTTGTCCATGATAAGTTGAAATACTTTGAAAGAATTTAACCATTAACATATCCACAAATTTTTTTGTTTTGTTTTGTTTTTGTTTTTTGAGACGGAGTCTCACTGTGTCGCCCAGGCTGGAGTGCAGTGGCGCTATCTTGGCTCACTGCAATCTCCACCTCCTGGATTCACGTCATTCTCCTGCCTCAGCCTCCTGAGTAGCTGGGACTACAGGCGCCCACCACCAGGCCCGGCTAATTTTTTGTATTTTTAGTAGAGACGGGGTTTCACCGTGTTAGCCAGGATGGTCTCGATCTCCTGACCTTGTGATCTGCCCGCCTCAGCCTCCCAAAGTGCTGGGATTACAGGCGTGAGCCACCGCACCCGGCCTAACATATCCACAAATTTTGAAGCCAAATATACCTTCATATGTAGATGAATGATTATATTTAAGAAATCATCCATCAACAAATAAGTCAGCTCTCTAGGCAATTGGTAGAAAAACAAGATTTCTACTTCTAAGAAAATATGTAATTTTATAAAGACACTAATTGTAAAGAATTTAAACTCTGTTTCTGAATCTGGGGACCCAAGGCTAGGCTTCACCATTCCTCTGAAATAGTAGGTAATATTGTATGTATCTCCACACTTTTCCAAGGAAGAGGATCATTGCATTTGTCAGATTCTGAGAAACTTTTAAAACACAAAACTTACTAAGAATAACTTGACTCAAAACAAAGTTCACACTTCAGGATTGATAGAAATGTTTTGTATCTTGATTGTGGTGGTGGTTACATGTATGTATTTATGTACCAAAAGTCATAGGACCATACCCGAAACTGGTGAATTTTAATCGTATCTCAATTAACTTAACAAAAATTTTTAAAAATTTGTATTAAAAAATCAAAGTTCAAAACAACACAGAGAATAAACCAAGGACTACTTATTATTTTTCCCAAACATATATTTTCCAAGAATTTCACTCCCTCTGCTGAAATTCTTCATTCCAGAGAGAGGTCACTTAAGTAATATAACTCCTTGGGAGAACCAGATAACATCATTCAATATGTTCAAAAAGGAGCAGTATTTCCAATACAATTAAAGCATTTTCTCTCCAGATTTCCTTTTCTTATCTCTTTTCGAAGTGAAATAAATCAGAAAGACAACAGAAACTGATGGACAATTTTATTTTTTAATCATTATGCCACATATGCCCTCTAAAGTGGCTTTACTTCTGTCCCCAAATATGTTTTTCTTGCCTTGCTAGGAGCAGCATCACTATTGATTTAATCAGCATGATGCCTGGCCTGCCAGGGAGTTATGCTCTTAGACTAATTGCCATTCACTCCTTGCCATGGTCTGAATGTTTGTGTCCCCTCAAAATTCATATATTAAAATCTTAACCCCCAAGGGAATGGATTAGGAGGTAGGCTCTTTTGGAGGTGATTAGGCCATGAGGGTGGAACCCTCATGAATAGGATTAGTGCCCTTATAAAAGAGACTCCTCTCTCCTTCCATCAAGTGAGGACAAGTGAGGACACAGCAAAAGGCACCATCTTTGTATGAGAAAACAGGCCCTCGCCAGACACTGAATCTGCCAGTGCCTTGACCTTGGGTCCTCCAGCCTTCAGAATGTTGAAAAACAAATTTTTGTTGTTCATATGCTACCCGGTCTATGATATTTTGTTATAGTGCTCCAATGGACTAAGCCACTCTTATATACTCCAATAATAAAAATTATCTCTAGTAAAAATCCTATTGTCCTAGTCACCTTTTATTAATTTTATTCATCTGAAAAATGGAACTAATATTGCCTGTTTGCAAGTTACTGTGCTAATTAATTTAAAAGGGCTTTATAAACTCTAAGGAACTCTATCAACTGAAAGTGTGGAAGCTAAAAGGCAAGAATAAGTCAGATGCCTAATAATCATAAAAAAGAACAAACCTTCACTACATATGAATCACCGTATATATTATCTCATTTGATCTTCAGACAACTCTGCTGCATCATTGTTATTATTATTCCCAATAGAAAAATACAAAAAAAGTAGATTGATTGTACCCAGATCATGTTCTTTGGTAAAGACAATGAGGTAAATCCATTTCTGACACGTCCACTCTAAAGAGGGTAGTGGGAATAGCTGAGAGGGCAAGATCTACAACACATTTTGCCCTTTATGCATTTGCACTCTGACTTTTACAAGACATCTCATCAAAGGCATGTGTTCAGATACTAGTATTCATCATACAAAGAATTTGGGTTCTCTTTCTTGCTATCTCTCTGCACACATGCACACACACTTGTACACACACATATATAATGCACATATATCTCATATATATTGTATATATGTTATATATATATGTAGGCACTGCTACATAAAGTTTTAGCTTCATTTTACTTCTAGGAAAGCTATGAAAATTCTTCAAAAAAATTGCATAAGTGAAAATGACAAATAGAAAAATAACATAGTTCACGTCTGAAAATCAAATTAATGCCTTTTTATTAATATTTATATTATGTGATACTGGGAAACCATTACTTTGTTTTGATCATCTGAATTATGTCTGTCTGAAACAAGTTCGTATGTTAAAACATTCTTTGCTGAATAGATAAATTCCTCAGGTTCTTCTGGCATTTGCAGCTCTGGAAAAAAATCAGTCTGTGCTGAGAATCGTTACTTAGTATTTATATGTTCCTTTTTCTCACATTTGCAAAATATAATTTATGATCACTTTCTAAGATAAAGAAGAGTTAATTGCATATTGACAAGGTGTCTTCAAGAGAGGTCCTGAATTCCTCAGTTCTTTCTCGATCATAATCACCATCTACTTCTGATAACTGCAAAATAGCTGTTTATTGTAGTCCTTATATTTTACATTTTTCATTATCATTCACTGTGACAAGAAAAAATAAGTAGTATCACTTTGTGTAGGGTTTTGGGGCTTATGTGGGGTGGAGAGAGAGATATCTTAGTCATAGAGTTCACATAACCCTTTTGGGAAGACAGATTTTCCACATTCATGATCAATGATAATCCAGGTAATCAATTAACCTGCAGGAACTAAAGGACGTCAGTGTTCATGGGGGCCAGAGGATAGTTAGGCATTGATATTTGAGTAATAACAGAGAAGATATTTAACACTTACTATGTTCCAAACACTTTATGTGTACTTTCTTACTTAGTCCTCATTATAGTCTACTAGAAAGGATGTATTCCACCTCCTTTTTTTACAGATAAGCAAACTGAGGCACAGAAAGGTTAAGAAACTTGCTCAAGATCACCTAGTCAGTAAGTTGGAATTTAAACCCACCAAGCAATCTAACTCCAAAATCTCTACTTATAGTTCTCGAATAGTCAGTATATATCAGAATAACACGATTTCTATTACATAGTCAAGGAATAACTCTTCATGTCCTGTATTGGATGCAGTTCTCAGTCTTCCGAAATGATTATATTGCAAAATTACAAGTTCTGATTAGCTTCAAAGAGAGTGAATGATGTAAAACATTCAGGAAAAATCAGTATCAGGTGACATGAATTGAGGTTCATGAGTTTTGACAGTCAGCACAAGATCATATGTGAGGCGTTAGCTTACGGGAATGTATGTATCAGCCTCCTGGCCCCTGACCATGCTGTATGTTTTCCATTTTGCTCACTTCATTTTAGATGGGCTTGTTTTATTAGGGGAGATGCCTGAGTATGTAATCAATGACATGAAAACAGAACTTGGCAGCTGTCTGGGAGATTACAGATGTTCATATGTGGCCTGTGCACATGCCTACAGACACAGAGACCCCAACTGCAAAATCATCAAAACACTATATACTGCCTAGAAAGCCAATTAATGGTATCACCTCTAAAGTGACAGTGAGCTGGAGTCCAATTTATATTTAGCTGCATTGGGTTAGAATGTTGATGGAGTGATTCATGTAAGAAAACCATCCAGGGTCCCAACACCATTCAAAATGCTTATTTTAATACTGATTTTTCTGGCAAAATGCTGTTTTAAGATGACAAGAAGAAAAAAGTCACACAAATTCAGACATAGCAGAATTGGCATGAAAACAAATCTTTTAAGTATTTTAGAAAACTTATTAAAGAAGATAAATTTTAAATTATGACTTAAGGTCAGTAAATCAAGGCTTTCTTTCCTAGAGAAGGTAAAGAACCACACAGACAACATTTCATCTTTTGTATATGTGGAAGCACTTTTGAGGTGTGTGTGGGTGTAACATGCATGCATGTGTATAAGTAAATCCTCCAAGAGGCGAGGAATAAACCTGTTGACCAACTCAGGGTAGCTATGGCATAAATATCAGAAAACTAAAGCTGATCTGATCAATAATTATCTGAAATAAAAAGAGTACATTTTACACTAACTTTTGCAATACAACCATGCTCCCTGAAACATAAAACTTGTTTATAAATTCAACTTGGACACAATCCAGGGAGTTTAGTTGTAGAAGTTAAAAAATAGGTAAATTATGAATTGGTTTGGTCTCCAAGTAAGTCTTATGGCATTATGATAAAAATGGCAATGCTGCTATAGTGAAATTTTGCACTTGAGGATGATACTGCTGTCATTTTAATGTGTGGAGATGGCTGAAAAGATGTTCCACAGTGCATACACACTTGATTCAAATTCCAAATTCTACCTATTATACTATGAAGTCTAGATGGTTCAGGCTATCATTTTTCCCTTGTACCTCCTACCTGATCTCACCTGACAATGAGCTCTGAAATTCCACGGGGTCTGACCCAGACCCATAAAGGAAAGTTCAGGGTTACTGCTATTTCCAATGCCAAGAAAATCCCCAGAGTAGGGCAGCCTAACACCCCTACCAGGCCCATGCCTCTAGATCACATCCCTTCAATCCATCTTTTATACTGGCTGCCAAAATGATAGTCCAAATATGAAAATCTAACATGAAACCTTGGTTTAAAGCCCTTAAAATGCTTCCCTAGTGCCTACAGGAGTAAATTGTAAATTCCTTTACTTGGCAAAGAACTTCAGGATCTGGCCACTGCCTAGAAGTCAAGTCTCATCTGTCATTTCTGGATTGCTGTTTGCAAACTGGCAATCTTGAACTACTTAGAGTTCTCTGAATGTTCCAGTCTCTCTGTTGGCACCCTGTCTTACACAGGCTCTTCCTGGAACAGCCTCCCAGCTTGGGTGCCTGACAACCTCATTCATTCTTCAAGCTTCTGTTCAAATGCTACCTCTTCTGAGAAGGCAATGCTTCCAGAGGTCTTGTTGGGTGAGTTCCCTGTGCTCTGCTCTCCAGTGGTCTTGTTGGGTGAGTTCCCTGTGTTCAGGGAAAGCTGATAGAGTTTGGATGTTTGTCCCTTCCAAATCTCATGTTAAAATGTGATCCCCAATTTTAAAGGTGGGGCCTAGAAGGAGGTGTTTGTTTCATGGGGGTGGATCCCTCATGTATGGCTTGGTGCTATCTTCAAGGTAATGAATTACCTCAAAGTATACTAGTTACTATGATATCAGATTGTTAAAAATAGTCTGGCACTGCCCCCGACCCTCTTGCTCCCTCTCCCACCATATGACATGCCAGCCATCTTACCTTCTGCCATAAGTAAAAGCTTCCTGAGGCCTCATCACAAGCTTAGCAGATGTCAGTGCCATGTTCCTTGTACACCCTACAGAACTATGAGCCAAATAAACCTCTTTTCTTTATAAATTACCAAACTTCAGGTATTTCTTTATAGCAATGCAAAACGGACTACTACAATAATCAACTAGAAAGAGCTTTTTATGAATGACTGACAGAACCATCCTAACTACTTAAAATACATTTTTCTGTGGTGGAGGTTTTAAAGACTATTATTCATTCTTTCAGTCTGTCCAGAGTCACTCAATAAAGTTGCCAACAACTGATGACCAAAATCAACCTATGAATGCGCATTCTCCAAGTGATTGCTCTCTCTAGTACCTTGGTAAAGAATATGAGGCAGTATAGTCCAGCAATGAAGAATAAAGACTTAGGGGGACTGTCTTAGTTCATTTGTGTTACTATAAGGGAATACTGGAGGCTAAATAATTTGTAAAGAACAAAGGTTTATTTGACTCATGATTCTACTGGTTGAAAGACTGAGCATCTGGTAAAAGCCTCAGGCTGCTTCCATTCATGGCAGAAGGCAAAAGGGAGTCCGTGTGTGCAGAGATCACATGGTGAGAGAGGAAGCAAGAGAGTGAGAGGCGAGGTGCCAGGCTCTTTTTAACAATCAGATCTCAAAGGAACCAACAGAGCAGGAGCTCACTCACTACCCCCCAGGGAGGGCATTAATCTATTCATAACATATTAGGCATCTCCCATTAGGCACCACCTCCAACACTGAGAATCATGTGAAATTTGGAGAGAACAAACATCCAAATTATAGCATTCTATCCCTAGTCCCACAAATCTCATGTTCTTCTTATTACAAAATACAATCTTTTTTTTTTTTTTTTCGTTTTTTTGAGATGGAGTCTTGCTCTGTCGCTCAGGCTGGAGTGCAGCGGCGCGATCTGTGCTCACAGCAACCACTACCTCCTGGGTTCACACCATTCTCCCGCCTCAGCCTCCGGAGTAGCTGGGACTACAGGCGCCTGCCACCACGCCCGGCTAATTTTTTGTATTTTTAGTAGAGACGGGGTTTCACCGTGTTAGCCAGGATGGTCCAAATCTCCTGACTTCATGATCCACCTGCCTCGGCCTCCCAAAGTGCTGGGATTACAGGCGTGAGCCACTGTGCCCAGCCAATCATCCTTTTTTAATAGTCCTCAAGACCATGTCTATGGCTCATGCCTGTAATCCCATCACTTTGGGAGGCCGAAGTGGGCAGATCACTTGAGGCCAGGAGTTTGAGACCAGACTGGCCAACATGGTGAAACCCCATCTCAACTAAAAATACAAAAATTAGCCAGGCATGGTGGTGCACACCTGTAATCCCATCTACTCAAGTAGCTAAGGTGCAGGAACTGCTTGAACCCAGGAGTTGGATGTTGCCATAAACCAAGATCATGCCACTGCACTCCAGCCTGGGTAACAGAGTGAGACTCTGTCTCAAAAAAAAAAACAAAAACAAAAAAAACAAAAAAAAAAACAGGCTCCAAGTCTTAACTTGTTCTAACATCAACTCAAAAGTTCAAAGTCCAAAGTCTCATATGAGACTCAGGGAAAGTTTCTTCCAACTATGAGCCTGTAAAATAAAAACCAAATTCTTTTCTTCCAAGATTCAATGATTATCAGGCATTGGGTAAACACTACTATTCCAAAAGGGATAAATTGGCAAAAAGAAACGGGTAACAGGCCTCAAGTAAGTCTGAAACCCAGTAAGGCAGACATCAAATCTGAAAACTCCAATATACTCTCTTTTGACTCCATGCCCTATATCCTAGGCACACTGGTGTGACTGGTAGGCCACATGACTGCTTCACAGGTTGGCCTGTGACTAAAATATCTCTGGATTTTCCAGGCTGTGGTTGCATGCTGCCAGAGGGTCTATAATTCTGGAGTCTGGAGGATGGTGGGCTTGCTCCCACAACTCCACTAGCCATTGCCCTAGTAGAGGCTCTTTGCTGTGGCTCCACCCCTGTGATAAGATTCTGTCTGTCAAAAAGCACCCTGGCTTTTTGATACACCCTCTGAAATTTACATGGAAGCTTCCAAGTCTCCACCACTCTTGCATTTTGGGAGACTGTAGACTAAGCACCACATGGACACTGCCAAAATTTATGGCTTGTGCTCTCTGGAACAGCAGCCCAAGTAGTAACTGAGGCTGTTTAAGCCACAGATGGAGCTAGAGCAGTGGGGATGTAGAAAGCAGAGTCTCAAAGCAACACAGGGTACCAGCATCCCAGGGCTACCCCACAAACCATTCTGTCTTTCTAGGCCTCTGGGCTTATGATGACAAGGCAGAGTGGAGCTGCTATTACTCATTTTGTTTGAAAATTGAGATGAATAGAGTAGGGTTTTATTTTTTTCCAAAAACATAATAATAATATCTACACTTACTTATAGCTTATTATGTGACCAACACTATCATAAGCACTTGTTGCACATATACAATTTATTTAATCTTCACAACAATACTCTGAGGCTTGTACTATTAGTATTTTCATTTTACAGATGTAAAGGCTGAGGCAAAGAGAGTAGTGGCAGAATTAGGTCTCAGTTTAAGGTGGTCTGACCCCTCCTACAGTTTGGATATTTGACTGTTCCAGGCCTCATGTTGAAATTTGATCCCCAATGTTGGAAGTGGGGCCTAAGTGAGAAGTGTTTGGGTAATGTGGGCAGATCCCTGATGAATAGATTAATGTCCTCCCTGGAGGGGCAGGTAAGTTCTCATTCTATGAGTTCCCATGAGAGCTAGTTGTTAAAAAGAGCTGGGCACCTCCTCTCTCTCTCTCGCTTCCTCTCTCACCATGTGATCTCTGCACACCCAGCTCCCTTTCACCTTCCACTGTGACTGGAAGCTTTCTGAAGCCCTCATCAGAAGCAAATATTAGTCCCATGCTTCTTGTACCATTTTCATAACTGTGAGTGAAATAAACCTCTTTTCTTTATGAATTGTCCTGCCTCATGCATTCCTTTATAGCAATACTAAACAAACTAAGACAGAAAATTGGTACTGGAGAAAAAGGCATTTCTATAAAGATACCATGAAATAAAATGCAGAAGAGGCTTTGGAACTGGGTAATAGACAGATGTTTGGAGAGTTCAGAAGACAGGAAGATGAGGGAAAGCTTGGAACTTTTTAGAGACTAAGAGGTTGTGACCTAGATGCTTTTAGAAATATGGACAGCAAAGGTCAGGCTGACAAGGTCTCAGATAGACATGAGGAACCAACTGGAAACTAGAGCAAAGGTTCCCCATGCTACACCTTAGCGAAGAACTTGGCTGTATTTTGTCCATACCCTGGGGCTTTGTGGAAGGCCAAACTTAAGAGTGATGACCTAGGGTATTTGGTAGAAGAAATTTCTAAGCAGTAAAGCATTCATGATGTGGTGTGTCTACTTTTAATAGCTTATGATCACATATAGTAGCAACAGAATGATCTAAGGTGGAATTTATAATTAAAAGAGAAACAGAGAGCAAAAATTTGGAAAATGTGCAGCCTGGCCATGTGGTAGAAAAGGGAAGTGCATTGTCAGGAGAGGAATCCAAGTGTGCTGTGAAACAACCACTTTCTAGGAAGATTAGCAGGACTAAAAGGTAACCAGGTGCTAATTAATAGTTAAGACAACAGGAAAAAGGCCCCGAAGCCATTTCAGAAATCTTTGAGGCTGCCCTTAGGTCCAACCTCCCCATGTACTACAAACAACAAATAACGATGGGCCACTTATCAGGCGAAATTCACCTCCGATATTTCTTGTAGGTTCTTTTCTATTTTCCCTAAGTGTCAGCCAGTCTGAGAAATAAAGGGACAGAGTACAAAACAGAGAAATTTTAAAGCTGGGTGTCCAGGGGAGACATCACATGTTGGCAGGTTCCGTGATGCCCCACAAGCCGCAAAACCAGCAAGTTTTTATTAGTGATTTTCAAAAGGGGATGGAGTGTACGAATAGGGTGTGGGTCACAGAGATCACATGATTCTTCACAAGGTAATAAGATATCACAAGGCAAATGGAGGCAGGGCGAGATCACAAGACCACAGGACCAGGGTGAAGTTAAAATTGCTAATGAAGTTTCGGGCACGCATTGCCATTGATAACATCTTATCAGGAGACAGGGATTGAGAGCAGACAACTGGTCTGACCAAAATTTATTAGGCAGGAATTTCCTCATCCTAATAAGCCTGGGAGTGCTACAGGAGACCCGGGCTTATTTCATCCCTCTGCTATGACCGTAAAAGACAGCCATCCCCAAAGCAGCCATTTCAGAGGCCTCCCCTCAGGGATGCATTCTTTCTCAGGGATGTTCCTTGCTGAGAAAAAGAATTCAGCAATATTTCTCCCATTTGATTTTGAAAGAAGAGAAATATGGCTCTGTTCTGCCCAGCTCACCAGCAGTCAGAGTTTAAGGCTACCTCTCATTCCCTGAACATTGCTGTTATCCTGTTCTTTTTTCCAGGTGCCCAGATTTCATATTGTTCAAACACACATGCTCTACAAACAATTTGTGCAGTTAATGCGATCATCACAGGGTCCTAAGGCGACATACATCCTCCTTAGCTTACGAAGATGATGGGATTAAGAGATTAAAGTAAAGTCAGGCATAGGAAATCACAAGGGTATTGATTAGGGAAGTGATAAGTGTCCATGAAATCTTCACAATTTATGTTCAGAGATTGCAGTAAAGACAGGCGTAAGGAATTATAAAAGTATTAATTTGGGGAACTAATAAATGTCCATGAAATCTTCACAATTTATGTTCTTCTGCCATGGCTTCAGCCGGTCCCTCCGTTTGGGGTCCCTGACTTCCCGCAACAGCCACTAATGCTCAAAGACACGTGAAACAATTCCTTGGGATCTTGTCTCTTTTTCTCAATGAGCTGCTACTCTATTTTTAGCTCTACCTGGCCTCCAGGTCTTGGTCTTTCAACCTGTGCTCGATCTGGTCACTGGGCATTCAGGAGTGTTGTTTGTGTTGTATCTTTTAGAAATCTACTTTAAATTTTGCTCATAACTTTGACTGTGGCTTGCCCAATGGCTCTCCAGTCCTGTGTTAGCTCCAGTAAAATTCTCAGCAGTGGTTTCTCAGAACTCAGCCAAAACAGTGCCAACATTACTGGCCCCCCAAAATGGAAAGCAGTTGTGTGGAGGGGGAAAATTTTGACTTTGCAAGCAGGAAGTGACTCACAAAGAACAGCTTTCTTTAATCACTCTGTAGGTATCGGGTTAAAATGACTTATTTCCTTGGTATTCCCTCTGGATTAGACTTTCTGGGCTTTTCCTCATTATGGGAGTGGTAAAAAGCTGGAGAACATGGACCTGAGAGGAAGTTCCAAGGGGGTAAAGAGTTCTAAGGTTGTACCAGTTCTGCTGGAGCCTAAGCCTTCAGCCAGATGCTCCAAAGAAAACCCTGTGGCCTAGTCCAGACCACCAAAGGCCAAGGCCCAGTAGTTATAATAAAAGTATTCATTGTATTGATAAATATTCACTCTCAGAAATTGTTTCATGAATCTGCAGTAGTGGTAGTTCTCATGAAGAATTTGAGAGTTTTGAATCCCAGACAATGCAATTTTCAGACACTGATGTTATTTTAAAGTTTGAAGTTTCAATCATTTGGTCAATGGATACTTTGCTCAGAAAATCATCTCATTTCCTAAGATTATAAAATCTTATGATTAGAAATTATCTTAAAGGTGTACTATTGAACGCAGATCCAACCTCTGTTGGCTGCTGCTGCTGCTGCTACTACAACCTAACATTATAAGTGTAGGCTGCCTTATTTAACCTTTTTCTTCAAGATTTCCATATATACACTCCTTGACCTGGTGTGCCAATGCATAGGTGTTCAGTTACACCCCTTGACCTGGTGTGCCAATGCATAGGTGTTCAGTTAGCATTGCATAGGCATGTTATATATCCAAAAAGGAAGACCCAACATAAATTACAAATCTATAAATCCAATTATGACCCAGAGTGGGTATAACAATTTTACATTTAAGATTTTCTACTCATTTTCTGAGTTTCTAAAGTCATGCTCCTGCGGAAAATATTCTTTTGTCCATGCCTTGAAGAAATAACCTAGGATCTGAGTTTATTCACAACCTTCTAATATTTTGCCAGGGGAACAGCCTTCTGGTAATTTGATGAGAGTGTTGTCCATAATTTATTCCATCCTATTCTATTATGTGCTTAGGTTCAAATAACTTTATTGATATCCCTCTTGGTTGAATCTAAGGTACAGTCATAAAATCTAGGTGCCTGGAAAAAATTGAGTAGAAGTAGAAACTATAATCTAGCAATACAACACATTCTGACTGTTGCATACAATTACAACTAATATCAATTGGCCCAATATGCACACAACCATTCCAGAAAGACTCAAGTGTGAAAAGGACAGGTGGCAATCTAATTAGAATATGCGAACAAATTGGCTGGATATTGAATTGTACCTCTTAATGAACAGGGGAAATACAGAAGGAAGTTTTAGCTAAATGTTAACATAAGATGAAAATGCTTCAGAGGATTGCAATCAGCCAATGTTCTCACTCAGTCCAATGCCAAATTGGAAGTAAACAGTCAATAACCTTTTTAGTTTCTTTAGGGAATGTTTTCATCAATAGGATTTTTTGGCTAAAACATAGTTTCTAACTTTTTTCTTAAGGCTAGTCTCATTGCTAACTTTATAAAAATAACTTTGTCAAAACCAAACCATACTTCAAAAGAATTCTGCCATATTACCATTAAATGAGGCTATATTTAAATAGCAGTGGTACCAGAACTGTCTATTCATAAAAGGTGCATTTCTACACACCTTTCCTTTACATAAAATCAAATACAAAAGGCCATGGATAAATTTTCTGCCAACTCAGTTGGAGCTAGAACCATTTTATTTTTCCAAATTGCAGTAGTGGCAAGACTGAAAGTCCCTGCCATAAAAGACAAATCATATGGAAACTGAAGACAGAATATTTGGGGCAAACTGGGGGGTTTAACAAGGCTTTTGTGACTGCAATTAAATTCCTGTGAAGGCCTGGTTTTAATCCCAAATACCAAGTGGACCCCTTCATTTATTTGTCCTAAATTTAATTCAAACAAACATATCCCAAACTAATCCATTATTCCTCCCCCACCTTATTTTGTACAACTCTGATCTTTTTTCTGGTTTCCCCTGGCTCAGTTACAAAGGACTTACAAACTCAAATATATATAAGAATTTAGCATACAAAAGTGGTACTTCCTGTCAGTAAGAAAATATGGGTTATTCAACAAATGGTGAAGAAAAGTAAGATCAGAAAGTAATAAACCATTTGGAGGAAAAAACCCAAAAAATTGGATATGTGCCCCATTTCATAAATTACTTCAAAGACCAAAAAGAATTAAAAAGAAAATATGGGTAATTTTTAAAAATTAACATAGAATGGGAAAAGCCTTTATAAGAGAGACAACTCAAACTATATTTAATTTTTCATGATTAATAGAATGACAAACAACTGGAAAAATTACATCCAGCATATTTAAAATATCAAATAATTATTTTAAATCTAATAATTGCTTAGCATATAAAGAATGTTGACATACAATCCATTAGGAAAAACATAGGCAAACAGCATGAACAAAGGGTACACACACACTCATACACTGCTATAAATAAATTTTAAACATATAAAAACATACTCAGCTGGGCATGGTGGCTCACACCTGTAATCCCAGCACTTTGAGAGGCCAAGGTGGGTGGATCACCCGAGGTCAGGAGCTCAAGACCAGCCTGGCTAGCATGGTGAAACCCTGTCTCTACTAAAAATACAAAAAACTTAGCTGGATGCAGTGGCGTGTGCCTGTAGTCCCAGCCACTTGGGAGGCTGAAGCTAGAGAATCACTTGAACCTGGGAGGCAGAGGTTGCAATGAGCTGAGATCGCACCACTGCACTCCAGCCTAGGCGATGGAGAAAGACTCTGTCTCAAAAAAAAAAAAAAAAAAAAAAAAGACAAAACAAAAAACATACTCAAACTTCTTTAAAATTACATAAATACAAATTAAAAATGTAAGAAGAGAGTGCTTTTACCTAATAGTCTGCTAATTCAGTCTGATTATAGAGCTTTTGGAAATCAGGGCCACCATATTTCACATGCCACGGAACTCCAGGGGCACCATTCATATAGGATTGCATGTTGTCCAGTATGGGAACCATGAGGAAAACAGGCCCTCTCAAACACTCACTGTTAATGAGATTATCAAAAAAACGTACATTAATGTTTTAAATACTCTGAACTTAGAACTAGCATTTCACCTTTAGGGAATTGTCTTATAGTCACTGAGTACTGCCTTGCAGGGTATGCACTGTCAGAGAGTCCCATTCCCATAGTCCATGGTATAAATGCCATCTCCCTAGGAATTGGGTAAATGACTGACTTAGCTTCTCACAAATGTGTGCAAAGACATATGTGCAAAGATGTTAATTGCTTCAAATTTAGAATAGGCGAAAAACAGGAGAAAAAAATGTAATCCAGTAGGAAATTTGCTTAAATCATTCATAGTACATACAGAGAATAGCAGAAGATGCAGCCATTAAAAGAATGAAGCAATAGTTCTCAATAGGTGCTAATTTGGAGAGATCTCTAAGCTATATTTTTAAGGAAAAAGCAAAGTTCAGAGCAGTGCAAATTATGCTCTTATTTGTATTTTTTGGAGTATGTGTGTGTGCGTGTTAAAGATAGCTAAACTTTTAAAAAGCAGATAATTTTTTCAGAAAAATGGCAAGAAGGAATTTATTAATGATGAATGCCATTAAAAAACTGAGTCAGAAACGGGACTGCTTAGTTGTCAATGTATACATTTTTTATGTTCTCTGAAAATATTATTCAGTTCATCTATAATAGTTCAACAAAATAAACATTATTTTAAAAATTTAATTTTCAATATTCAAATTAAAAACAACTATGACAGATTAGTAACATTTAAAGATTCTGAGGAAAAAAAATAGCACAGAAAAGGGGAAGTCCCCTGCCACCTCCACTAGAACAAATGCTGGTATCCACAGGTGGGAGACCCATAGATGGTTCACAACACAGGACTCTGTGCAGACAACTTCCAGTACCAGCCTGGAGCCTGGTAGACTTGCTGGGTGGCTAGACCCAGAAGAGAGATAACAATCACTGCAGCTCAGCTTTCAGGAAGCCACATCCCCTAGAAGGGATTGGGGCCCTATCTTCAGCCTCCTCAAACAAAACAATTAGCAGCCAAGAATTTTGTATCCAGTGAAACTAAGCATCATATATGAAGGAAAGATAATCTTTTTCAGACAAACGACTGCTGAGAGAATTCATCACTACCAATCCACCACTACAAGAACTGCTAAAAGGAGCTCTAAATCTTGAAACAAATTCTGGAAACACATCAAAACAGAACCTCTTTAAGGCATAAATCACACAGGACCTATAAAACAAAAATACAATTAAAAAAGCAAAAACAAAAATATACAGGCAACAAATAGCGCAATGAATGGAATGGTACCTCACATCTCAATACTAACATTGAATGTAAATGGCCTAAATGCTATACTTAAAAGATACAGAACTGCAGAATGGATAAGAACTCAGCAACCAACTCTCTGCTGCCTTCAGGAGACTCACCTAACACCTAAGGACCCACATAAACTTAAAGTAAGGGGCAAAAAAAGGCATTTCATGCAAACGGACACCAAAAGTAAGCAAGGGTAGCTATTCTTATATCAGACAGAACAAACTTTAAAGCAACAGCAGTTAAAAGAGACAAAGAGGGACAGTATATAACGGTAAAAGGCCTTGTCCAACAGGAAAATATCACAATCCTAAACATATATGCACCTAACACTGGAGGTCCCGAATTTATAAAACAATTACTAATAGACCTAAGAAATGAGATAACAGCAACACAATAATAGTGAGGGACTTCAACCCTCCAGTGACAGTACTAGACAAGTCATCAAGACAGAAAGTCAAAAAAGAAACAATAGATTTAAACCACAGTAGAATGAAACTAGAAATCAACTCTAAAAGGAACCTTCAAAACTATGCTCATACATGGAAAATAAATAACCTCCTCCTGGATGAGCACTGGGTCAGAAATGAAATCAAGATGGAAATTAAAAATTTATTTGAACTGAATGACAATAATGACACAATTTATCAAAACTTCTGGGATACAGCAAAAGTGGTGCTAACAGGAAAGTTCATAGCCCTAAACACCTACGTCAAAAAGTCCAAAAGAGCACAAACTGACATTCGAAGGTCACAACTCAAGGAACTAGAGAAACAAGAACAAACCAAACTCAAACCCAGCAGAAGAAAGGAAATAACCAAGATTAGAGCAGAACTAAATGAAATTGAAACAAATAAATACAAAAGATAAATGAAATAAAAAGCTGGTTCTTTGAAAAGATAAATAAAATTGATAGACCATTAGCAAGATTAACCAAGAAAGGAAGGGAAGAAAATCCAAATAACATCATTAAGAAATGACATTGGAGATATTACAACTGACACCACTGAAATACAAAAGATCATTCAAGGCTACTATGAGTACCTTTACACACATAAACTAGAAAACCTAGAAAAGATGGATAAGTTCCTGGAAAAATACAACGCCCCTAGCTTAAATCAGGAAGAATTAGATACCCTGAACCGACCGATAACAAGCAGCAAGATTGAAATATTAATTTTAAAATACCAACAAAAGAACATTCAAGACCAGATGGATCCACAGCAGAATTCTACCAGACATTCAAAGAATTTGGTACCAATCCTGCTTACACTATTCCACAAAATAGAGAAAGAGCGAACCCTCCCTAATTCATTCTATGAAACCAGTATCACCCTAATACCAAAACCAGGAAAGGACATAACCAAAAAAGAAAACTACATACCAATATCCCTGATGAACATAGATGATAAAATCCTTAATGAAATACTAGCTAATTGAATCCAACAACATATCAAAAAGATAATCCATCATGATCAAGTGGTTTTCATACCAGGGATGCAGGGGTGGTTTAACATATGCAAGTCAATAAATGTGATACACTGAATAAACAATTAAAAACAAAAATCACATGATCATCTGAATAGATACAGGAAAAACATCTGACAAAATCCAGCATCCCTCTATGATTAAAAGTCAGCAAAATCGGCATACAAGGGATATACCTCAATGTAATACAACCCTGGGAGGAACAAGACAAGGATGCCCACCCTCACCACTCCTCTTCAACATAGTACTGGAAGTCCTAGCCGGAGCAATCAGACAAGAGAAAGAAATAAAGGGCATCCAAATTGGTAAAGAGGAAGTCAAACTGGCACTGTTTGCTGACGATATGATCATTTACCTAGAAAACCCTAAAGCCTCCCCCAGAAAGCTCCTAGAACTGATAAAAGAGTTCAGCAAAGTTTTCAGATACAAGATTAATCTACACAAATTGGTAGCTCTTCTATACACCAACAGCGACCAAGCAGAGAACAAAATCAAGAACTCAACCCCTTTTACAATAACTGCAAATAAATAAATAAATAAATAAATAAATAAATAAATAAATAAACCAAACTTAGCACTATACCTAAGCAAGAAGGTGAAAGATCTCTACAAAGAAAACCACAAAACACTGCTGAAAGAATTCGTAGATGACACAAACAAACGGAAACCCATGCTCATGGATAGGTAGAATCAATATTGTGAAAATGACCCTACTGCCAAAAGCAATCTATGAATTCAACACAATCCCTATCAAAATGCCACCATCATTCTTCACAGAATTAGAAAAACAATTCTAAAATTCATATGGAACTAAAAAAGAGCCCACATAGCCAAAGCAAGACTAAGTGAAAGGAACAAATCTGGAGGCATCACACTACCCAATTTCAAACTAAACTATAAGGCCATAGTTGCCCAAACCGCATGGTACTGGTATAAAAATAAGCACATAGATCAGGGGAAAAGAATAGGGAACACAGAAATAAATTCAAACAATTACAGCCAACTGATCTTAGACAAAGCAAACAAAAAGATAAAGTGGGGAAAGGACACCCTTTTCAACAAATGATGCTGGGATAATTCGCTAGCCACATGTAGGAGAATGAAACTGGATCCTCATCTCTCACCTTATACAAAAATCAACTCAAGATGGATTAAGGACTTAAATCTAATACGTGAAACTATAAAAATTCTAGAATATAACATTGGGAAAACCCTTCTAGACATTGGCTTAGGCAAGGATTTCATGATCAAAAACCCAAAAGCAAATGCAATAAAAACAAAGATAAATAGCTGGGACTTAATTAAACTAAACAGCTTTTGCATGACAGGAGGAACAGTCAGCAGAGTAAACAGACAACCCACAAAATGGGAGAAAATCTTCACAATCTATAAATCTGAAAACAATGAATATCCAGAATTTACAATGAACTCAAACAAATCAGTAAGAAAAAAACAAATAATCCCATCAAAAAGTGGGCTAAGGACACGAATAGACAATTCTCAAAAGAAGATATACAAATGGCCAACAAACATATGAAAAATGTTCAACATCGCTAATGATCGGGGAAATCCAAATCAAAACCACAATGTGATACCACCTTACTCCTGCAAAAATGGCCATAATCAAAAAAATAAAAAGCAGTAGATATTGGGGTGGATATGGTGATCAGGTAACACTTCTACACTGCTGGTAGGAATGTAAACTAGTACAGCCACTATGGAAAACAGTGCATAGATCCCTTAAAGAACTAAAAATAGAACTACCATTTAATCCAGCAATCCTACTACTGGGTATCTACCCAGAGGAAAATAAGCCATTATATGAAAAAGATACTTGCACACATATGTTTATAGCAGCACAATTCACAATTGCAAAATCTTGGAACCAACCCAAATGCCCATCAATCAACAAGTGGATAAACAAACTGTGATATATATGATATGTATGTCATATATATCACACACACATATATATACCACATATATCACACATATATATCATATATATATATATATGATGGAATACTGCTCAGCCATAAAAAGGAACTAATTAGTGGCATTTGCAGCAACCTGGGTGAGATTGGAGACTATTATTCTAAGTGAAGTAACTCAGGAACGGAAAACCAAACATCATATGTGTTCACTGACATGGGGGAGCTAAGCTATGAGGACGCAAAGGCATAAGAATGATACAATAGACTTTGGGGATTTGAAGGGCAGGATCGGGGGGTGGTGAGGACAAACATGCTGCAGTGGGTGCACCAAAATCTCACAAATCACCACTAAAGAACTTACTCATCTAACCAAATACCACCTGTACCCCAATAACTTATGGAAAAAAGTATTATTGATATGCGAGGCTTTGTTCCTGTCATATTGTTAATTTTCTTCTGGTTATTTTAAATATTATTTGTTTTTTTATTTTCGTCTTGTAGTTTGTCATTGTGGTTTGGTAGATTTCTGTAGTGGTACCATTTGAGTCCGTTCCCCTTTTCCTTTGTGTGATTGTGTTAGTAGTGATTTTTATACTTTTGTGTGTTTCATTATGGTAAATGCAGTTCTTTCTCTTCCAAGTTTAAGATTCCTCTGAGCATTTCCTGTGAGACTGGTATAGTGGTAACAAATTCCCTCAGCATTTGTTTGTTATTTCTGAAGGATAATTTTACTGGATATAATATTCTTGAGTGTCAGTATTTTTTTTCAGCACTTTAAATATATCATTCACTCCCTTCTGGCCTGTAAGATTATAATTTTAAACTTCATTGTTCTCCAGTAACCTCAGTGTGCATTAACATCCATTTCAGACAACTGCAAAAGATAACAGAACCAATGAGTTTGCTATTTTAAACTCAGGTTACTATTGTCTTTTTAGTTTAGGCAAAAGTATCACACATATAGCAGTGAAAGTTGCATAGATTAATTAAATTTCTCAAATAAATATTTGAATAAATTTTTAGCAAATTCATTAGCAACTGCTGAGAATCTATTCAACAGCAACATGAGGGAATATCCTCCTTTTTGATCTTCCTTCTTTTTGTTTTATATAAAAGAGCTTTCAAAAGAAGTGAAGCTTCTGATTTCCTTCAAAGATAAATGGGTGGCTGGCTACACATATTTCATTAAGTCCAACTCAAAATGGAGAAATTACCGAAAAAGGATTTATATCTAAAATATATCAAGAACTCCTATAAATCAATAAGGAAATGGTAAAAACCTCAACTTTTTAATTGTGCAAAAGACTTAAATAGGCTCATCACAAAAAAAGAGTATCCAAATTACCAATATTCGTGTGAAAGAGTACTTGACATTTTTACTCAGCAGGGAAATGGTGACTAAAACCACAATGAGATTACTATTCATCCACTAAAATGGCTAAAAATTTATAAACTGACAATAACAAACATTGCTTAGTAGGAATGTGAATGGCAAAATCATTTTTGAAAAATGTTTGGCATTATCTACTAAATGTAAACACTGTCTCTCCTACAACTCTGTACTTTTACTTCTACTTATACACCAAGATAATGAGTACATATAACCACCAAAAACATGTACAAGAAAGTTCATAATATATTTATTAATAAGATTTCTAAACTTGAAACAACCCAATTAGTCCTTATCTGGAGAATGGTTAAAAAATTTGTAGTATACCTATTAAATGGAATACTATACAACACTAATAAACAGAAAAACATGACTATGCAAAAACATGAATAATCTTACAAATAAGTTAAGAAAAACAGTTACAAAAATACATTCTGAATAATAATATTTATACAAATTTTAAAACAGGCAAAAGTAATTGTTAATGGCAGAAGTAGGAAAATTTACCTCTGGGAAAATAGAGTATTGAGTGGTATGAAGCAACCTTATAAGGTGCTTCAAGTAATCTATTATTTCAATTTGAGTGATGTTTACTTGAATGTATACACATGTAAGAAATCATTGAGAAATACATTTAAGATTAGTACACCATATGCATTTTACTTCATGTGTATTATTACTCAATTAATAAAATAAAATTTAAAAATTAATTCTGAACTGAAATCACGTTTTGTTCATTGCCTAGGAAATATTTTCCTAAAACTGAGTGACGAGTGCTTGGAAATACTGAACTGGACATTTGCAAACTGCTAAGATAGTCTCATGTTCACTGCACTCATTGAATAATCAAAGAACCAGCAGTTATTCTCTCAGATTCCTCTGAATATATTGGAGGACAAAAAAATCCACCAGAAACGAAGTCCCAGAGTATAATTAAAGAATAATAATCCACTACAATTATTTTCACACCAAAATCTTCCATATTCAGAGATACATTGCATGAAGTGCCTAGAATAATAACTATTTGGTAAATAGAAATTAAAATGTTTACCACTGATAGAGCACTCTCTATGTGTCAGTCACTATGTTAAATGCTTTGCATACTTATTTGCTTTCTATAAACCCTGTGAGCTAGGGATTCTCAGCCTCATTTTATAGAATAAAAAACTAAGGCTCATAGCTACGTTAAAATCTGCCTATGGTGGCTGAGCACAGTGGCTCATGCCTATAATCCTAGCATTTTGGGAGGCTGAGGTAGGATGATTGCTTGAGCCCAGGAGTTCAGAACCAGCCTGGGCAGCATAGTGAGACCAGTCTCTTAAAAAAAAAAAATTAAAAATTAGCCTAGTATGGTGGCACACACCTATAGTTTCAGCTACTTGAGAACCTGAGGTGAGAAGATGACTTCAGCCTGAGTGACAGAGTAAGGCCCTTTCTCTAAAAACTAAATTAAATCAATCAATCAATCAATCTGCCTACTATGCCAGCCAATTAGTGGTAGAAAGAGGACATTAACCCTGATTTTCTCAACACCAATTACCTCCTCTTGAATACTGCCTTTAAACCTGCCTCTGACTTATTTTGGGTTCTGTTTAGAATTTAACAACAGAAGGAGAGTAGAAACTTTCTGAATCTACTTTGTTAAAAAGAAAAATACCACAGTTGCTGAACAGTAAGAGAATCACTCATTTAATGGAAATTTTGAAAACACTCCATATTTTTATCCACGTTTAATTGTCGCTTTCTCAGGGAAGCTTTATTTGATACCAAATCTAAGCCCAACTCATGTTATGATTTCTATTTTATACTCTGATTGTATCCTGTATTTTTGTGTAGTATTTTCAGTAAGAATTAAATTTAAAAATACGGTTGATTTAATGTCAGTCTTTCTGATAGGAAACTTGTTTTTCTTATTCTCATAGTATTTCCACACTCCAGTAAAATTCCTGGATCACTATAGCTTCTTGGTTTATATTTTTGAATTAATGACTCACTTAAAATGCCATCAGCTGCAAGAAAGAAAAAAATCTGAAGGAAATTGATTAAATCCATATGAGAATGAGTAATTTGATAGAATAAGAAACCCAGGTTGAGTACCTCTAATTCAAATATCTGAAATCCAGGATGCTCTAAAATCAGAAACTTTTTGAGCCCTGGCATGACGCCACAGGAGGAAAATTCTACACTTCACCTCATTTGATTGGTCACAATCAAGATGTAGTCAAAACTTTTTTTTGTACACAAAATTCTTTAAAATATTTTATAAAATTACCTTCAGGCTAATGTATATAAGGTGTATATGAAACATAAATTTAGTATTTAGGCTTGGGCCCTGTCCTCAAGATATCTCAACATGTATATGCAGATATTCCAAAATCTGAAAAAAATATTGAAATCTGAAACACTTCTGGTCCCAAGCATTTCAAATAAAGGATAATGAGTCTGTATAAGGCCCCTTCAGACACTGTGTGTTGGGACTCCCACCTCCCTTCCTACGGTTATCTTGTTCTTTCTTCCATTGTTGGTTTTTAGCTTCAGGCTTATAGTAATGTAGTTATAGTTATTTCAGAGATGACAATGTCCAGAGGCAGAAAAGTGCTATCTCTTCAACGTTTATCTCTTAGGATTAAGAAATATTTCCCCAAAGCTCTTAGTGGTTTTTTTCTCATGTCTCATTGGCTAGAACTGGAACATGTGCCCACATATAAATAAATCTGTGGTAGAAGTAATAGACCTATCATTGACTTTGGTAAGTTGGATTTTGATCAATCATTTTTAATCACTGATTTAATTTTAAATAAATGATTTTGAGAAATCATTGTTGGCTTTTATAGATCATATTTTGCTCCTGATAGAAAAATGGCCACCAATTCTGGTAAAGGAGGAGTAGTGGTATGAATGGGTCAGGGGAACTTGATATGTGTTGTCCATTCATGCCCTGCATGACTGGTGGGAGTTTTTAGAATTTTAACTTAAGTGGAGCAGAGCTAAAGTAAAGTTGGAAAAGCCCTAGGGGAGAGTTCTGTGGATCTAGATCACAAATAAAAAATTTAACAGAAGGTTTTAGGGGTTTACGAAACAGTATTTCATTTTATATGGAGTTCAAATAAACTAAGGTTTGATGATTCTAAACTCTCTTTTAGAAAAACTTCAGAGACCACAGTGTAGCAATTATTGTCACAAGTAATTAGCAAAAAACAATGGGAAAGCCCACTGATCCACTCTTGAGAATTATTTTAAGTGTGGTTAGTGAGGAAGTGCCCTACAGAAAGGGCTTTAGATAATTGAGTTAAAAATCCACTCTGTGATCTATTTCCTCTAGTAAACTAGACCCTTATTCTAGGGTGGGATAAATAAGTGGGCCCCACAACTGTTGTGTGCTGATCATGGAGGGAAGCTATTGTTGTGGCACATGGAGATGATATGCGCTGAATCATGCCCCCCAACCCCTGCCAAGATTCATATCTTGAAACCCCAACCCCCAGTATCTCAGAATGTGACTGTATTTAGAGATAAGGTCTTTAAAATTACTTAAATTAAGATGCGGTCATTTGAGTGAGCCCTAATCTAATCTGACTGATATCCTTATATGAAGAGGAAATTAAGCTACAGATAAACTCAGAGGAAAGACCATGAGAAGCCACAGGGGTATGACTATCTGTAAGCCAAGGAGAGAGGCCTTCAGGCTTCAACCCCGCCAACACCCTGATCTTAGGTCTGTAGCCTCCAGAATTGTGACAAAATACATTTCTGTTTTTTAAGCCACCCAATTGGTGGCATTTTGCTATGGCAGCCAGAACAAACTAATACAAATCTGCAGGATTCAATGGCAATTTCAAGGGGGAGAAATGTTGCACTTAAATGACACTACTCAAAACTTCTAGATTGTGGTAACCCATCAATGAGAGACAATGTAATGTAGTGTGATAGACTATTGCAGGCTCCATGGACCACGGACAATTAATGTTTGGGCATAATTGGGCTAGTTAGGTGGAAAGTACTGGCTCTTCAGACTGTATTACATGAGAGGCCATAGGTTACATGAACTTTATTCCCTAAATTCACTTGAGGCAGCCACAGGGGAGGAAAGTCAAGTACTGGATAGGGAGGTAGGGATAATAAAAAGTCTTTTAACTATAATGTCTCTACCAAATCATTCATTCATTTATCAAAAAGATATTAATTATAACTACTATATGCTGGGTGCCATGTGGGATATGGAGACTATAATAGTAAAAAAATGAGTATGATTTTTTTTTCAGGATATACACTCTAGTAGAAATACAGACAAGTAAGTAGATAATGTAACAATGTTATATGTACTTCATGGGGCACTTATCTCAGTACTCTTTTTTTTTTTTTTTTTTTTTTTTTTTGTAGAGAAGAGAATGTAGCTAACTGACCGTAATGGCTTAGGTTCCAAGCTGGTGTTTTGATTTGGGTTTGGCAGCTTCTGTAAGGGCTGCAATGGTTGAAATCTTGCCTCTTTTCCTGCCAGTGCTTCCTTAAAGATAAGAGAGGACTTAATGACAAGATCGGGTATTACCATGGGTTAGAAGTAATACCCAGTCCTCACGGTTCCACAGAGAGTCAGGGAAAGGTGTGTCATTAGGCAGCAGAAGGAATTCTGGGCATTTGGCATTCAGCAGTCAGCAGGATACAAACTAGGCGACAGGTGAATGCCCCATTGGCTGGTCAGGGGCTGCCACTAGGGCAGTCTGACTACAGGTATTAGGCATAAGTAAGCAGTTAGCTTCAAAGTGCAATATTAGAGACTTTGTTTGAGAATCCCGATTACAGGGGTTGAAGGCAAAGTTCAAAAGAAATGGGAGAGAAATGGTATTGGCAAGTGACTTAACACAGTGACTTAGGGTTGACAGTCAGGAGGTTTGAAAGTAAATTAGTACAAGTGTTTGCATATGTTGATTGATATCCCAGTCTCCTATGGAGATTGTCAGCGTACTTGTACCTGGACCTCATCCCCAGAGATTTTCATTCAGCTATTTTATGGCTAAACCTGGACATTTATTTCCTTAAATAACTCAGCATGGGATTATGATGTGCACCAAAGATTTTAAATTGCTGGATTACAATAACAGAGGGCAAAAAGCAAGCAGGCATGTGCATGTGTGTAGATGTGTGTCTGTGTTGGGGGAGGAAGAAAATAAGCAGCAGGAAGATCTTTGTTGGGTAGAATAACCTCAATAGAGGCTTCTCTGCTGAAGAGGGGAATACGTTTTGTGTGATCAAGGGAAACCAGAGAGGATGTCAAACTGTGCTAAATATCTGCATGTAGAAAAGTTGGCTGCAGGGTTTCTTAGGGAAGTCAAAGGAAATACTAATTGTATCTCCATAGCAACAGGCTGCCCAGTTCTGCTCTGCCTCTCCGCTTTCTTACACTTGTCCTGAACATTCAAGTCTTATATATCCCCTGTATAAACAGGCATAAGCCTCATCGTAAAATAATAACTATGCTTTCCTTTCTATTATCTAGTATTGAAATCTATGTAGAGTGCCTTTTAGGTTTAAAATCCAAATCTGTTCTCTAAACAAGAGCTAACTGATCAGGCACATTAAATCTACCTCTGGCCTGTAATCCCAGCACTTTGGGAGGCCAATGCAGGCAGATTGCTTGAGCCCAGGAGTTCAAGATCAGCCTGGTCAGTGTGATGAAACCCCATCTCTACAAAAAAAAAATTAGCTGAGCATAATGGTATGCACCTGTAGTCCCACCTATTTGGGAGGCTGAGGTAGGAGGATTGCTTGAGCCTGGGAGGCGGAGGCTGCAGTGAGCCCAGATCACACCACTGCACTCCAGCCTGGGCAACAGAGCCAGACCCTGTCTCAAAAAAAATTAAAAAATTTAAAAAATAAACAAATCTACCTCTGGTGGCATATTCTTACAAAAATCCCCTTGCCCCTGAGTGTTAATGATGTTATAGAGTGCAGTAGGCTATAAATATCCTCCCCAACCCATGCAAAAACAAAAAAGATATGTTTACTTTGTAATCCCTAGAACCTGTGAATATTTCCTTATTGGCTAAAGTATTAAAGTATACTTTATATTAAAGTATAAAATATTACCTTATACGGATAAAGATGTGATTACATTAAGGATCTTGAGAGGACAATCTCATTCTGGGTTATACCCAGGTGGGCCCTAAATGGCATCGCAAAGGTCCTTATGGGAGAGAGGCAAAGGCAAATCAGATAGACACACAAAAGAGGGGGAGGTGCTATGGCCACAGAGGCGGAGATTGGAGTGATGTAGCTTCAAGCCAAAGAATGCCAACAGCTACCAAAAGCTGGAAGAGATAAAGAATGGATTCTCCTCTCGAGCCTCATAGGGAATGTGGTCCTGGTAATACCTTGATCTTGCACTTCTAACCTCCAGAACTGTGAGATACTCAATTCCTGTAGTCATAAGCCACCCAGTTTGAGGTAAACTAATACAGATCTTGGTACCAGGAAGTGGGGTGCTGTGGTAACAATACCTAAACATTTTAAAGCGGCTTTGGAATTGGACAATGGGTAAAGCCTGGAAGAATTATGAGGTGCTTGACAGAAAAATTCTAAATTGCTTTGAGCAGATTGTTAAAGGAAATATAGAACTAAAAGATGCTGCTAATGAGTGCTCAGAGGGAAGAAGCAGCACAATAGAGAAAGCTTCTATTTTCTAAGCAAATATATATATTTTCATGAACAGAATATTGATAGAAATATGAATGTTAAAGGTACGGTTGGCAAGAACTCAAAAGGAAATGAGGAACATGTTATTGGAAATAGAAGAAGAGGTGGCTCTTGTTACATAGTTGCAGAAAATTTCGCCAAACTGCATCCTACAGTTATATGAAAAGCAGAACCTGTAAGTGATAAACTTGGACATTTAGCTGAGGAGATATCCATGCAAAGTATTGCAGGTGTGCCCTGGGTTTTTCTTGCTGCATATAGTAAAATGAGAGAGGAAAGAGATAAATTGAGGAAAGAACAGTTAAGCAAAAATGAATCAGATATTGACATGAGAAATTATCAGCCTTTACAGGTTGAAAACAATGCCAAAATTAGAAGATTCACTTTTAGGAAAGCACGCTCTGGAGAGAAAGCCAAGGGTGTAGTTGGACACCTTTTAACTAAAGAGATTAGGCGTGTGACTCATGGATCCACTCGATCGTCTCAGTGGAAGCCAAGAATCAAGATGAGATTATCCGGGGACGATTTGTGGAGAGTGTTGTTGTATATTCCTGTGAAATTCACGGAAGACCCACGGGTTTTCAAGAATATTATATCAGCAGAAACATTGTTAGTTCGATTGAGAAAGACAAAGACAACATGAAGAAATACTGTTGGACTCCAAAATACTACATGCAAAAAACATGCTGATAAAACTAATTAGCTAAAAATATGTGCTACCCTCCAAGAAAAAGAATGACTCTGAGAGTAGACATTAATGCAGAGGCGTACACAGTTGTGAGTCACAGAGGATTCTCATGCCTTGAAACCTGATGGAATTTGTCCTGCTCAATTTTGAACTTACCTGGAACCCATGACCATTTTATTCTTTCCATTTTCTCCTTTCTGAAATGAAAATGTCTATAACTGTCTCTCCCACCATTACATTTTGAAAGAAGATAACTTATTTTCTAATTTCCTAGGCAGACAGAAAGAATTTTGCCCCAGAATAAATCATATCCAGACCCTCACCCATACCTGATTTAGATGATGATTGCCTTAGTCCATTCAGACTGCTGTAACAAATTACCAAAAAACTGGATGGCTTAAAAGCAACAGAAATTTTTTTTCTTACAGTTCTAGAAGCTAGAAGGTTTAAGACTGAGGTGGCAGCAGATTTAGAGTCTGGTGAGGGCTTAGTTTCTGATTCACAGGTGGTGACTTCTTGCTGTATCCTCACATGATGGAAGGAGGCAAGGCAGTTTTCTGGGGCCTCTTTTATAATCCCTTTCAGGAGGACAGGGCCCTCCTAACCTAATCACCTCCCAAAGACCTCACCTTCTAATACCATCACCTTGGTGATTAGAATTTAACATATGAATTTAGGGAAGACACAAACATTCAGACCATAGCAATGATATTTGGGACTTTCGAACTGATGATATTTAGATGAGATTTTTGGACTTGAATAGATGCTTAAATCTATTGAGAATTTTTACAATGTTGGAATTAGGTGGGTATATTTCACATGTGGGACAGATGTGAATCTTTTGGGCCAAAGGTCACAGATGCGGTAAGCTTAAAAAATGGCAAAAGGGCATTATATTTTATGGCAAAAGATGTGACAAAGTTAAGAATCTTGAGAGGAGGAGCTTATCCTGGATTATTCAAGTGAATCCTCAATGCTACCGCAAGTGTCCCCATGAGAGAGGCAGAGGGAGATCAGATACAGACACTCAGAGGAAGAGGAGGTGATATGATTACAGAGGCTGAGATTGGAGTGATGTAGCTGTAAGTCAGGACATGCCAACAGCTACCAGAAGCTGGAAGAGGCAAAGAATGGCTTCTCCCCTCGAGCATCAGCAGAAAATGCTTCCCTGCCTACACCTTGATTTTGGCCTTCAGAACCATGAAAGAATAAATCCCTGTAGTTTTAAACCACTCAGTATGGTAATTTCTTACAGCAGCCCAAGGAAACTTGTACACCAGGTAAGTAATAAAGAAATTAATTAATTTTTTATTGGAATGTGGAAAACACATATATAAGAAGAAGAGACTCATGCTCTCAACACATTTCCTCCCTCTAGCAAACTTCCTTTAGTTACAGGACCATCAGGTTTGCATGCCCACTGCACAGTAACATACCAACACACTGAGACAACAGGACTTGCAGCAAAGAAAGCATTTAATGATCACAGGGTAGCTGAACAAGGAGATGAGAGGGACCCTCAGATGCATCTCCCTTAGGAGTTTTTAAGAGGATCATGGAGGGCAAAGGGCTGGAAAACTGGGATCATTTATCAGTCAGGGTAAGGGGATGAACTCGTCAGGATGTGGAAACCGTATTATTCAGTGAGTCAGTATGTCATGGGGTCCTTCAGACCAGCTGACATCAGTGATTTCATCAGTAGGCAGGGCCTGAAAGAATCTCTCAAATGGAAAATTTAATGTTTCACAATGCTTAAGATGTTATCTACAGAGCAGTTAAGGGGAACTATAATCCTAGGACAGGGTCTAATGTGATTCTGAGGTAATAGGCAGCAAATGACTATGAGGAAGTGGGTCAGAGAGCAGCTGACCTAATGATTAATGCTAAGTGTGCTGTAAGCTTGGTTTATTTTTTTCTCCCCCTCTCTTCTTCCCTGATTAATTTTATAAACTTTATAGGGATGGTTTCACTTTCCTGATATTCTGGTAAGTGGAAACTGATGAGTACATTACCACTGGGTATTGGTCATAGGAAGAAAAAAAATTGCCTACAAACTACAATAATATACTCCTGAATATCAGATTTTTATTTTCTGTTCCCAGGCAATGATATCAAGGGAGAATCTGCAGACATACCTTTATTAAGTTAAAATTTAATACCATGCTCCTGGATTTTAGAAAGAACAAAAGTGGGATACAGCCATACCTGAACTATTTCCAAGATTTCTAGCTATTTCTCCTTGATAAAGGCATTTTCCCTTTATGAGTATCTACTTCCTCATATTAAAATGAGGATGGTGGACTAGTCTCATGGGGTGGCTGGAAGATGTATGTTAGGACAAAGGTGTCACACAACAGGCAGTAAAAAATTATCATTGCCCCATCATCAACTGGAGGAGCTCATAGCTCATCTGCTTTTGCTTTGACTTCCAGGAGGCTCAGAGATAAACGTAATCTTTATCATAGTAGCTCATCAGGCTGAGTGATTAGCATATGGTGGTTTCTTTTTAATTCATATATTTAATTTATGTTAATTTTATCAACATTATTGTATATTTTTCTCATTATAAACTGCTTTCTGGAGACAGGTTAGATAGGCATAGCTAATAAGTGGTCAACTATGTTTGTTTATATTGTCTACGAAGATAATTGTCTTATATGGCCTATCCTGTGTTTGTTTTGGTGGAAAGTGATGGGGGCTCAAAAAAGTTAGCAGGCAGAAGTGTCTGGCTCCTTTAAACAACCAGTTTGTCTTGCGCCCAGGAAAATTATTTCCACCTTGGGAAAGAACATCCTTTAAAATGAACCTACTTAGAAAGGAAGCAAGGCCAAGCCCTCTCTATAAAGAAAAAACTTTGCCAAGGAACTACAGAGCTCCTTGAGGGCATGTAATACCCAGAATAAGTAACAGAAATGTGTGAGAGGCCTAAGTCAAGTCTGCATGCTACATATCAGCTAGCTGAGTAGAAATTGACATTAAAACTTCAGAAATTGCATGGAAGAGCCAGATGGGAGAACAGTACGCTATATATTCAAAATAGGATTTAAAGTAGTTTATCAAATGTGTTTACAATACCCCCAAACCAATGCTTATTTAAACTGGCCATATGTTGTAGTTTGTGCATATATATTCAAATTAACTTAAAGAAACTGTGTTACGTCTCTCAAGTATGCACATTTGACGTAAGCCTGCAGATTTGGTAAGAGCACCATGCTAAGCAATCAATGTGGACCACAACATTGATTGCAACAGGTAATACAGCTGCATAATTTTTAAATACAATTTTCTAAGAAGTACAATTTTTAGATATCAGTACTTAATAGGCAAAATGATTCAAGCACAATTATTTTTATAGTTTTATGACCTGACCATCACTGAGGAGATGGCTTAAATGCATCAGTGACTTGTTTTGTTTTTTTTTTTCGTAACAGAGACAGAAATCTGGTATCTCTTCCTCTTATAAGAATACCAATCCTATTGGATTAGGGCCTCACCTTTATGCATTATTTAGCCTTAATTACCTTTTTAATTATGCTATATCTTCAAAAATAGTCACTCTGGGGGTTACGGCTTCCACATATGAATTTAGAGGGAACAAAATTTGGCCTGTTTGGGAACACAATTTGGACTCGTCCAAGGGGAGAGTCTAGTGCTTGGAGAAACTAAAGTCCTGAAAGGTGTTGCCCTGCAGTGTCGATCCTATTGGTGGCTGACACCCACATGCAAGTGACATTACATCAAGCTTCTATTGCTTGAAGATCTTTTCAGCCTCTGAAGTCAACCATCATCCCTTCCAGTAGGTAGTACACTCACTGGCCTTTTTGCATTGTTGTCATTGTTTTTGAGATAGAGTCTCACTCTGTTGCCCAGGCTGGAGTGCAGTGGTGCAATCTCAGCTCACTGCAACTGCTGCCTCCCGGGTTCAAGTGATTCTCCTGCCTCAGCCTCCCCGGTAGCTGGGATTATAGACATGCATACCATACCCAGCTAATTCTTGTATTTTTAGTAGAGATGGTGTTGCACCATGTTGGCCAGGCTGGTCTCAATCTCCTGACCTCATGTGATCCACCTGCCTCAGCATCCCAAAGTGCTGGGATTACAGGCACGAGCCATTGTGTCCGGCCATTTTGGCATGAGTGTTTATCTATGCTCTGGGAAGAAATATTTGCAGGTAAAAACTGGTTGCCACTAAACTCTTAAGTCGAGCTTGTCCAACCTGCAGCCCATGGGCCACATGCGGCCCAGGAAGGCTTTGAACATGGCCCAACACAAATTTGTAAACCTTCTTAAAACATTATGAGATTTTTTGGCAATTTTATTTCAGCTCATGAGTTATCATTAGTGTTAGTGTATATTATGTGTGTCCCAAGACAATTCTTCTTCCGATATGGCTCAGGAAAGCCAAAAGATTGGACACTCCTGCTCTAAATCTTGTGTCTTGTTCACTGTTGTATCCCCAGCCTTACCTAGTGGCGGGCATATTGTCAGTCCTCGTCAAGGATTTATAAAGTGAATGATCTTCTACAACAGCACAAGTTCCTTCACTCTTACGCTTCTCAGACTGGGGCAGGCAGCACTCTGAAGGGTTGCCAAATGTACTAGGGGTTTTAAGACATGAGTTAAACATACACATCTCAGGGAAGCACAAATTTTACTTGATTACAAGTCATTTAAAATGTGATGTAATATTAAGCTAAACTTTGGTCTGTTGCAAAAAAGAAAGCAAAGTTCTCATAAATGTCAAGGCCAAGGTGATTTCTTTGTGTACCATTCTCCCTCAGCTTCCCCAGGGATCTAGGTCAACTCTGTGTTCTCACTCTTGCACTGGGTACTTAGAGATACCAAAGAGAAAACACTGAAGATATTTACATTTATCCACAGATCCATAAGAAAAATGTGTATTCCAAGTTCAAGGATGATAACTATCATAAGATTATATAGAGATTCTTTTTACTGCTTTCTTTTAATTCTCTATGAGAATTAGACAATGTACGGAAACCATATAAATGCAGCTTTACAGAGACAATGAAGTACAAAATTCAAAGGCTTCTACTTCATAAAAAGAGATTAGGTAAGGTGCTGCTTAATGTTTCATAAAATTAGTCACAGATGATAGGACCTCCTAAGGTCTCCTGGGTCACGTCTACTGACCCTGTACTGATGTTTTTAAAAAATATACCTTTGACTATGGAGGGCTAATATGTCAATTAGTTGCTCTGAATTCTGTTCCAATGGTTAAGTACTCCTGCTAATGCTAATAGATATATTTCCACATTGATCCTCTGGCACTCTCTGAACACTTCTCCTTTATTATGCCACCTCAATGGATTTTTGTAAATTTCTCACTAAAAATTATTCCTCCAGCATAACCTACATAAAACACAGTTGGATTCTACTTTGTCTCTCCCTCTTCCACCAGATAGATTGACTCATTTTAGAAATTTACTGTGGAGCTCTATGTTTTCAAAAGCATTCAGACTGAATGTGATTTATAGCTATCATTCAGACTTCATCATTTGCTGTAGTGATTTTATAAGAGTTCTACTACATCAGAAAAACTTTGCCTATTTTCACAGCATCAATATGGTTATGATTCTTAATCATTGGCCCTCAAGCCTCTTGAAGACACACTTTGGTTGTGTTACCAAACACAACCAAATTTATGTGTATTTGTATACACATAATTCATGTGTATTTGTCTTCCTCCAGAGGGTGACTTTAAGCAGCTCCCTTTCTAACTATTCTTGATTTCTATGCATTTTACATTTGTCTCCAAAATGGACTCATACTTTTGCATCTGTTTCAAAATCTTTTCAATTTGCCCTCTCTCTGTTTTTGGTCATGCTTACTTTGGATTTGACTTCCAGTTATCCTTGTTATACATAAAATCCAAGGACATTTTAGCACTGATGCTTACTGAATTTATTATGCCTTCGAGAAGATCCTGATACTTGATACTGTCTCAAAATATATCTATAAACAAGCAACCTTAAATCCAGTTCATTGTACATTTATCCAAACTACCTCACTGCTATCTGACTTACATGCACAGCAGCAATGAATGGGAACTATGTCTGTGTCATTCAAAATGTATCAGGAAAAAAATTTGAGGTGATCTATGACTTTTTAAAGCTGAGTGGCTTTGCTGAAATGCAGAGTACAATTGAGAAACATGGCTTTCTCAGTCATGGAAAGCACTGCCCTACTCAATTAAAAAGAAAAAAGGAAAGAAAGGAAAAATAAGAAAGAAATTATCATCTGTGACAAGATAGATAATTTATGATACAAGGAATGCTTTCAAAAATAATTATTGGTATAGAAAGAAGATGTCGAATACTTATAAAAAGATTTTTCTCCATCTACAATCCAAAAAGGTGTTCATTTACATAAGTAGATCGTGGATAAAATGTGTATAATACCAGGAATAAATCCAAGTGACTTTTTAACACAATTAACAAAGCTACATAAATCAGTCTCAGAGATTTTTCTTCAGAAATCTCCAATAGCAAACTGTGTAAAATATCTTAAATGGCCTCGAGACCAGTTTAAAAGATCAAGGATGTGTTAGCATATATGAAGAGAACTCAGTAATCATTTTAAGGAAACATAACCTGCAACCAGACCTATTTACTTTTTCATGTGTTCATGGCATCAAAAATGTATTTCTAAATTTTGTTTTTTTTAAGTCACTCTTTAAAGGACCTAGGAAATTGAGACGATGCCAGTGTGCATAGCTGGTTTATTAGCATAAATATGTCATCATTTTGGTATTTAAAACTCAATTAAACTCTCTTAAAAACTAACAATCCAGGAGAAAAAAAAATTGTACAAAGGGTTTGAAGCAACCATTCAAAGAGAAAACCCAAAACAGACCCAAAGTGTTTCACTCATGATCAGGAAACTGCAAATTAAATCAATACCAAAATACCATTTTGTATCCATCAGTTTTGTTAAATAAAAACATGAAATTTCACCAATAATCAGGAAAATGCAAATTAAACTAACATTAAACTACCATTTTTACATCCATCAGTTTCGTTAAATGAAAAACAAGTGTTAGCAAGGTTATAGCAAAACAACTTTCTTATAACCCTGGTAGGAGTGTAAATTGATATACTTTATTGGAAAGAACTTAACAAAATCTAGTGATATGAAAAAGATATATATCCCATTACCCAGCAGGAATTGCACTTCTAGATTTACGAGGTTCACAAAAAAACAAGTACAAAAATGTTCAATGCAGAAATATGTATACTAGTAAAAAAATAGAAAAAAATATATACTTGAAAGAAAATTCCACACGGTAGCCAGAACGAGCCACATATGAATTTTAAAGTTTGAAAAATATCATATATGTGATTAGTGAATCTATATACCTAATATAAAATCATGCACAAAAGTAATAAACACTAAATTTAGGATAATATGACCTTGGGGTGCAAAAGAAAAGGTAATAGAGGAGAGACACATGAAGGGTTTTGTCTGTTTATTAAATGGATAATTTCTTAAACTGGGTGGTTGGGTACCTTGGAGTTTAATATATTATTCTGCATACTTTGGTGTGTATATCTATGAAGTAATCCATCACAATCAGTAAAATCCAAAGCTTAATTAAACTGGTGTTAGGGTTAATTTAATAAAACTCAGTGAAAATATTATGTCTGTTTACATATTTCCATTAAGGTGCCAAGACTTGATGTCCTTGGTTTTTTTGGTTTTGTCTTTTCTTACAAATTAGTGTTTCAGTAGAACTCTTTAATTCAAATGTTAAAAAATAAAATAAAATAAAATGGGTAATTGAGAAGACCTAAGTCCCACATGCATTGAGTTTTCTTCAGTAATTCTCTTTATGATATTTACACAGACAAATAAACACAAACACACCTTGACCTTCAACCCCTTATCTCTGTAGAATGATAAACTTTCTCTGGCTTGGGGCTGACTCAGTGTCTCAGATGTGGCTCTGTATCATCTTTTGCTTTCGGCACAATTCTTTTTCACTCTTTGCTTGTAAAGACCACACACAATGATTGCGTTTACTAAGAACCTGTTTATAAATGTTTAATAGCTTTCTATTCTAACTGAAGTCAATCCATGCCCCTCTTGCTTGTTACTCAATTGTATTTCTATCTTTGTGCAGATATATAGGCACAAAGAAAAGAGAGGTCTAGCGGAAGAGAGTTGCAAATTCAGATATCACAGAAGCCAGGTAAATAAATAAATGATGCAGGCAAGAGGTAAAGAAAAAATGAATAGTTTATGTCTCTTCTTTTGGCACAGACACTAGTCAAGTCCAGGCCGTCTTTGGAAAGTAAAAATGTGGATTCTGTATTGCCAAATCCTCCAGTTGCTCAAAGATGCAAGGAATTCAGATCTGTATGTGAAGCTGGCAACAAACTTTACATATAATTTTAGTCCCGTTTGGGTCAAACCAAACGGATCTGCAGCCATAATTAGCCCCTGGGCTGCCAGTTGGAGACTTCTGCTCTACATACTATGGAATCTGCTGATGAAGAGAAAACTCTTTGCCATAAAAAGAGGTGTGGGAATAATTCCAACCACCAAAATACCCTATTTTCCTAAACAAAGTGTGGGGCTACTCACCAGTTCCTTAGAGGGTACACATGGGGAAGAGTACCTACAGATGCCATTTGGAAGACAGCTCTAGGAAGCCATCAGATCCTCTGCCCCAGAGCTGTGTTGTCTGCATGATCCTTGTCACCCACTGGAAGTGTGCAATAAGAGTCAGGACGAGCCTTGACAAGAGGGACAGAGAAGTCCTTCTAGGTAAGTGCTGCCCTAGGTGACCCTGACACTTCTGTCATTAAATAAGCCTCTATTTTTGTTGCTGTTGTTTTTATTTGTTTTTTGTCTTCTGTTTTTTTCTTGAGTATTTAGGAATGTTCTTCACGGTCCCTAAAAAAACTTCTTTAGAAACAACCTAAATGTCCCAAAGTAGTAAAGTAGTTAAATTATATTATATATGTCAAATAGAATTTTATATAGGTCTTAAAATAAATTACCATGAAATCTATATTCAAGGCAGAAGGTGTTAAAAGTGTGTTAAAATAATTAAATAAGAGGTCATTAGACTGAGGTGACCGTAATCGCTGGGTTCTTATGTAAACAAACTGAAACATAACTCAGAATTTAAAATAAAAATAAACTCAAACTCAGCTGATTATAGGCAGCCGACTAGATATTAGATGTATTGTCTTGAATTTCCCAGAACAGTACTACTTGGGAGGACAATAACCCTTATTTTATAAATGAAGAAACAAGATTAGAGAAGTCAACTAACTTGCCCAAGGACAAACAGCTAACATATGGCAGAAACAAGACTGAATCCCAGGTCTATCTGATTTTAAAACTCATACATTTTTATTGTATCAGTCTTCTTTAACTGAAATCTGTTGAAAATCTGCTCTAGATCAGGAAATCCAATTCTCTCTATTCAGAACTTACATGTAAGACTGATTTCTGAACCCTGCTTTGCAGGTCTGTCAATATTTTGGACAGTATAACATGCGGAGTTGTTTCTCCCTAAGTGCGATGACTTGGTGAATAGACAACAAAAATTGGATGCCTATCTCGCCCACTGCTTTAAGCACTAGCTCCCAGAATGAATGTTCTTGAAATGTCCCTGCCTTTCTTGTTTTGCATTTTTGAAAATGTGTTAGCAGGACACAACACTTCAACCATTTGTGTTTGATTACAAACCAAAGAAAATGCCAGTCAATTCAGTTTCAGAAGAATATTTTAAAAGCCAAGCAAACAAAGGAAGCTAGTCTGCTTAGCTCTGCCTGGTGTCTTTCCTTTCTTTTTTCTTAGTTTTTTTTTTTTAAATCTTTTTACAGGAAGTGAGTATGTTAATGCCCCTGGCAGAATAGACAAAAAATCCCTACAACTAAAATCTAGCTTCAAAATCATTATGAAACACAGATGTGGTTGTATTTCCCAGAGCCTGGTTGTAGTTGTAATGTTCCACTCCCCTCCAGAGAGGTCTCAAAAATGCGTATTTGGCCAAAAGAAAAAAATGTTCCTCAGTTATCTTAAGTGGCTATAAATAACAACAGCTTTTTTTACAATCTAAAAACTACTGTAGTAGTATTGAAATTATTTTTATATAGTCATAGATATACTACACAAGAATCTAGTAATTTGAACTCATCTCTTGATTCCAAAGACAACAGTACTGGCATATCTAAACTACACAAGGCACACACTTGCTTTAATATAATAAAGGGTGATTCTATAAGGGTCTATAAAAGTGACTTCTGGATCAGTTATGGAATGAAATGGGCTTGAAATAAGGATCCTAGAACCTCAGTGAAATGATGAGTTCCCCAAGTCTTGCCCAAGTACTTTGTTGGCAATTAGAGTGATAAAAATTACAAGAATGTATTTGACAATTATTTTTCATCCAATACTTCAAAAATCAAACTTCATGTTCTCATGATTGACAGATCACAAGGGCTGGTCATTCCCAGCCCCTTGCTAGATAAATGCGCAATAGTAGGTTTTTAACCCTGAGAGATTTGATATAAATAGAGCTGGTCACCAGCTAAGAAGAATGAAAAGTTACTTGTCCAGAATATCTGGGACCTGACGTCATTCAGCATATGATTAGAGCAGAACCCGTACAGCCCCAGTATCTTGTGGATCCATTGTATCATTGGTATTTCTTTCTCATTATGTCAACTAAAAGATTTTCCAGTGTTAATCAGTGTAAAGCAGTAATTACTCTCCAAACTATACAAAGGCTTGAGGGCTCTGTGATGAATTTTTATGATCCTCAGAATCCTGTCTGAAGTCTTGGGATTAGGCTTTTGCAACATCACCAAAGGATACATACATTCAGATTATCACACCATGAATAATAGCAAACCATGATTCAAGTAATATTACTGGAAATCTCTTTAAAAATTCTTCAAGAATAATTCCACTGTTTAGATGGCTCTGGAGTTCAGACTCCTAGACCAATACTCTCCTATTTTAATAAGTCACTGGATATTTGGTATTCCTAAGTACCAGGAAATTACAAGCACTTAAATCTTGGCTTCCCAGTTTGGGGGGATTTACACATCTCTAAACATGCTTTAAAGTCAAAACCATGGCTCTTTTTCCCTGGTGACTTCAACCTGTGCAGATTTTGTTACCATCTTAATCCAACAGCAATTACTGTTAGTTCCATTTCTTCAGCTGGTTAGTCATAGATTGTTTTGTACTATTGCTTCACACTTCACATGTATGACTTGAGTTTTCCTGAGTTTGCAGCTCCTTGAGGGTCAACTCTTTTGACTTATATTCTTTTGTACCACTTTCTCACTAAACACAGTTCTAATTTTACAGCATGTACTTAATAAATATTTATTAATGTTAATCTTCTGTGGTGGCCAAAAAAGAAATGCTAAATCCCCATCCCAGACTCCCTTTTCCTCACCTGAAAAAATCAGGGAAATGTGTAACAGGATTTTGAAAGGAACATTTTCTATTGCCTCTAAACTGGCCTCAGAGTAGGGATAAGTCAACTTTTTCTATTAAATACTATTAAATATTCTAAGCTTTGCCATTGCCATTGTCACTTTGCTTTTTCACTAACCTTCAAAAATATAAAACCCATGTTTAGCTCACAGGCTATACAAAAACAGGCCCCAGATTATATATGATTCTTTGGCCTTATTCCAGGGCCTGATAGTTTACTGACCCCTGCTCTACAGCACACAGACAAAACAACATGTGCTCAGTACCACTCAGTCAAAAGAACTACCAACATTGGGGCACCAACTCACTTCTTTGGGGCTTAATTGGAAGAAGCAAAACCCATGCAGTTATCTAGCTAGCTAGCTATTATCATTTATTATCTATCTCATCATCCATCCATCTGGCATCTACCCTCTATCAATCAATCCTATAGCTATGAATTTATGTATCTATCATGAATCATGTATAATTGAGCAAACCCTTCAATTGTCTGTCTATCCACCTACCTCTCATTTATAATCTGTCTATCCACACCAATCTATCTATTTAAAGACTTGGGCATGGAGAGGGAAAAGGGAGTCATCGGTATCTTTGGAATTGACCTCATAGGGAAGCTACATGAGTGTCTCAGAAATTATTTTGTACCTTTTCTAAAGTTTAAAGGGTGGCTCGGCAAGGGACTCCAGAATAATCTCTCACAGAGAGTAGACAATGCCTTTGTATGATACAAATGGGGCACTGTATCATATTGCCCATTTGGATATCTGTATAGGTAGTGGACCTGTTGATCTATGCTGAGCCTATAAAAACAGAAGAGGAGAATAAGGGGAAAAATAATAAAATTTCCATAGGCCAAGGGGACCTCATGGAATTTAGCGGAGTTTGAGCCATCATGTTGGCACCCCACCTGCTGTAGTATACTTCTGGTGGCAGGAGCTGAAGTAGACAAAGCAGTAGTGTTAAGGTCAGCTTTCCCATGGGGAACTAAGCAGTGAGAGGCCTTGCAATGCCCCCCAGAGGACTCGCCTATGTGCCCATGAGAGCAATCATTGAGGTGACTGCTCCACTGTGGGCATGACACCTGGTCAGGGCCACTCAGAGAACTGAGGACCACTCAGAATAAGGACTACAACAGGAGTTAGGTAGGTCTGAGAATGCTCACTGTCACGGGCTGAATCATGTCCCCTCAAAATTCATACGTTGAAACCCTAACCCACAGTGTGACAGTATTTGGAGAAAGGGCTTTTATGAAGTAACTAAGGTTAAATGAAGTCGTAAGGGTAGAACCCTAATCCAGTAGGATTGGTGGACTTAAGAGAAAGAGGCACCAGATCTCTCTCTCCCCCTCTCCCCCCCCACCCCACTCTCTTTCCACATGAGCACAGAGGAAAGGCCAGGTGAGGACACCGAGAGAAATGGCCATCTGCAAGCCCGGAAGCGAGTCCTCACCAGATCCTGGCCATGCTGGCACTTTGTTTTTCATGCTTGAAGCCTCTAGGATTGTGAGAAAATTAATTTCTCTTGTTTAAGCTACCCAGTCTAGGGTATTCGCTATGGCAGCCCGAGCTAAGGCAGCCCTCACTATTTTACCTTACTCTCCTTCTCAACAGCATCAATACACAGAAAGAGTTACACTCTAAGAAAAGGGTGAAAGACACTTTTCAGAAACATCCACTGGCATATATAAGTACTCCCCAAACAGTCATCCCCTAGCTGAAACCTGTCCTGGAAGCAAGGGAAGAGATGCAATTGAAATCAAGTCTGAGATTCATTTGTAAACTAGACCGAGTGTTGATCATGCTGTAAGATGTTGTTAAGGGAAAAGAAAAAGAATTTGGCTCAGCAGGGTTGAAAGCAGAGACTGGAAAATAAAGATGTTTTATATCTATACCCTACTGAGTAGAGCCCTACATATTTTCTTTATTCTTTTTCTTCCTTCCTTTCTTTCTTCCTTCCCACCTTCACTTACTCATTTGTTCCTTCCCTTCCTCCCCTTCATTCCCTTCTTTCCCTTCCTTCCCTTCTTTCCTTTCCTTTCCTTCCCTTCCTTTTCCTTCCTTCCTTCCTTCTTTCCTCCCCTTTCCCCTCTTCCTTCCTTATCTTTCCTCTCTTCCTTTCTTATCTTCTGATAGATGTGTCCATAAACATTCAACTTCAAGTATTTTCATAAAATCCATTTGTCATTGCTGGACCTAAAGTCTGCAATGTCTCCTGGTTCCCAATTGGAGGACTGCTCATGGTCTTGGAATCCCCTTTTCCGGGGCTGAGAGCCAGAAGTGCCGAGTATTTACATCCCCCAAGGATGGCCCTTAACCAATGACTCCTAAGTATGGGAGCATGAAAACCTCAACCCCTTGACCTGGGTGGAAAGCACCTAAAGGCTGATCCATAGTGGCTGGTGATTGGCCCCCCAGACACAGACCTGAGAGGATTATTCCAGTTTAAGTAACCTATTAACCAAGTGCTCCCAGGAAAAAAACAGTAAGGAGTAGGACAGAGAGTAGAGGAAAACAGGATGGGGAAGGGGAGAAAACCAAGCAAGAGGGTGATCTCAGGGAAAGTCATCCAGAGGCTGACTTCAGCCTTGATGGATCAGCTTGTGAGTACTTTCCACCCAACGCAAGGGCTTTGAGGTTTCATGTGCCCATACCTAGAAGACATTGGTTAAGGGCCACCCTTGGGGGATGTAAATACTCAGCACTTCTAGCTCTCAGCCCTGGAAAAGAAGACTCCGGGGGCCCATGAACAGTCCTCCAATGGGGAAACAGAAAATGTAAAAATGAGATCCTAAAGGACCTGGGCAGAGAATCAACATTATTTGCTGCACATATTCAGAGAATGTTAGAATGGAAGAGTCCTTGGAGGATGCAGTGTCATGGCATGTCTTGATTATCATAAGTCGTGACACACACACACACACACACACACACAGAGTACCAAATTTTATAAAAGATTTTTCAAAATAACTTACTTAGAATGCAAGTTTATCCCTGTAATAATGTTACTCTTGCTGGCAATCCCACGTGCATTCTTTATTGGGGCAGAAAGAGCTGGAGGTACAACTGGGACTCTGGGAATGGCACATTCCTCAGTGCTGCCTCATTTATGCTCCAGTTCACTCTACAATTCCATTACTATGGTTCTGATAATATTTCTAGCAATTAGAAATAATTTAGAGCTTATGACTTGTGGTTTTATAATTACTTTAGATTTTAAAAAAATCTGTGAATAAATTTGGGTTTATTTCTAAATAGGCCTATAGGAAAGTATAGCTCTTGCTCGAAACATATGCCAAAAGTCATTACTCTAGTAGAATCCAGCAGGCAGCCTAGTATAGAGGCAAGGCAATTTATGCTAATGATTAAAAGTGTGCAGTTAAGTTGCCTGGAGTGAAATACTGCTTTTGCTACTAACAAAATGTTTTTCATTGGACAATTTGATTAACCTTTTAAACCTAAATACCCTTATCTATTAACAGGAATAAAATTGGAAGCTGCTTTATCAGGCTGTTGGAGATTAAAGGAAATAATATGTGTCAAGTGCTTAGGTACGATGCTAGTACACAGTAAGTGCATTATAAATGTTCATTTTTGTTAAGAACATAGTTTCAGGAGTTGGAAATGTCTCTGCCTAATTCCGTCTCTCTGTCCTTGGGCAGATAGCTGAGCCTTTCTTTTTAGTGAAGTGGAGATAATATTAGCATGACTGGATTTCTATGGGGATTAAATGCAATATATGAAATATCTAGCAAACTTGAAGTGCATAAGAGATGTTAGTTTCCTGTCACTTTATTGGATACACAAATACTCGCCACAGAATGAAGGAGAAGTTGTACAACCTCAGAATGAATGCCTTCAGATTCCCCTGTTTCACTGAGTCTTTTGCATATATACAAATGGAAACCTAGCTTCATCTTATGATTTTGGGAAGGTGACTGCAGGGACTGTTTAAGCTCCTCTAAGTTCTAGTGTTGGAATATGCTCCCTTAAATTAAACTGAAATTTGCATCCATCTAACCTCAACCTTGTTTGCTCCTGGAACAATATAAACTTGAGCTGTTCTTGAGTTAATTCAGTTAGCCAATAGAGCTGAAAAAATTTCATTTTATAAATTAAAGATATACTCCCAAAAACTAAATGTTCCAAGGTTCAGTGGCACATTAGGTGGAGTATTTTCTATGCCTTGATTATAGCAAGGCTTCAATGCAAAACATGCCAAAGTGTTTACAGAACAGTCCAAACTGTTCTATTCCCTTCAAAACCAATCTCGAGTCTGCTGTATAGCTTCTGGCATAGGCTGATCCCCAGACCTCATTTCTGGTGCTCAAAACAGAGTCTGGACTTCATTAGTGGACAAGGTTCGGATTGGATATTTGGATACTTAAAAAAAATTGTTTAACTTGGGGTGAAGTTTGTTGCTTGCAGTAAACAGCATGAAGAAAGTCTTTTTTTTTCCCCTCCTCAATTACATTCAGGGCTTAGAACCAAATATTACACTTGGGAACAAGTTCAGGGTCTCTATTAGCATTGAGTGGATGCTTTCTGTGTTTATGGCTTTGAGCAATGGTGTGACAGGCAGGAGGGTGAAGATGTGTTCCCTGGTTCATAGCCAAGATGTGAAAACAAACTAAATGTCTATTAATAGATCAATGAATAAAGAAAACGTGGTATTACATGCAAGGCCAGGCACGGTGGCTCATGCTTGTAATCCCAGCAGTTTGGGAGGCTGAGGCGGGTGAATCTCTTGAAGCCAGGAGTTCGAGACCAGTCTGGCCAACATGACAAAACCCTGTTTCTACTAAAAATACAAAAAATTAGCCAGTTGTGGTGGTGCTTACCTGTAATCCCTGCTACTTGGGTGGCTGAGGCAGGAGAATCGCTTGAACCAGGGAGGCAGAGATTGCAGTGAGACGAGATCATGCCACTGCATTCCAGCCTGGGTGACAGAGTAGGACTGCCTCAAGAAAAGTAAATGTGGTATATGCATCTACACATGCAATGAAATATTATTCAGCTTCAAAAAAAAAAAAACAGAAGAAAATTCCGCAATATGTGTCAACATAGATGAACCTTGAGGACATTATGTTAAGTAAGATAAGCCAGTCACAGAAAGGCAAATACTGCCTGATTCCACTTATCTGAGGTATCTAACAGAGTCAAACTCTGTTAGATATCTGTCAGAATCAAAAAGTGAAATCATGGTTGGAGGAGCTTGGAGTAGAGAAAAATGGAGAGTTGCTGATCAATAAGTATAAACTTTCAGTTATCCAAGATGCATAAGTCCTAGAGCTTGTGACTTTGAACACAAGCAAACAAATCCTTTTCCATTTAAGAAAACAATGTGCCTAGAGCTACCAATACTTGTTGTGTACTTAAAATTTATTAAAAGAGTGGATCTCTGATCTGCAGATCTCTGATCTCCTGTTAAATGTTCTTGCCATGAAAAGGGAAAGAAGAAAGAAAGAGAGAGGGGGGCAGGAGGGAGGGAGGAAAGAAGGCAGGCAGGAAAGAAGAAGGGAAGGGAAGGGAAGAGAAGGGGGACGGAGGGAAGGAAGGAAGGAGGGAAAGAGGGAGGGAGGGAGGGAGGGAAGGAAGGAAGGAAGGAAAGAAGGAAGGAAGGTAGGTAGTTAGGTAGGTAGGTAGGTAGGTAGGTAGGTAGGTAGGTAAAGCAAGCTAGTTCTATTAAAGCCTCAATGAGAGACATCAGAGGAGGTCCCATCAGGGACCCATGCTCTGAACCCACGTGGCTTTCTTCTTTTAGACACATGGAGTGGTCTGACTTCCTTCCATCCATCCCCTCAACTCCTGTTTCAGACACCCACCAACACCTAAAGCTATATCATACATCAAAGATAGTCACATTTATTAATTCATTTTTTTCCTTTCCCCAGCATTGAACAATAGCTTTGTTTTCTATCTCTATGGTAAGAACCAGGAGAAGGTAAATGGGGTGACATCTTAAAATTCTAAGGTTTCCTTGTCCAAACAAGCAAATAAAACACATGTACACACACACATACACACACACCACACACACACAACCCTCCTTTGTGTAGCTCCAAATTTATGTTTGCTTCATCAGGCATGTAGCGGCCTCCAAATTACTATTTGCTGTCATCATTAAAGTGCAATCTTAGTCTGAGCAGCAACAAAATAAATCTTTCTGTCTCCAAGATATTCGTTGTGATAGTGCTACCACAGCCATTTGTATTTGTTTTTGTTTGTTCCTCATAATCCCCTCTCAACTGCTGTTTTAAGGCAAGTAGGGGTATTATAGACCATTAAGTACTGGAAAAAGTCCTGGAGACATTCTCATTCATGAAGGAGGAATCTAAAACTCAGGAAGTACAAAGATTTAGCCTGAACACAGTTACACAATTATTAGCAACAGAACTGCTTTGAGACTCCAAGGTCTTAGAATGTCCAGTCCTCCCTCCAGATGGCCCCCATTGTTTTAGTTGACTCTGGCACAAATTGTTCCTTTCCTTGCTGATACAGCCTTCTACGGTACTCCTTGATCACTCTTGAAGAACAACTCCAGGGAGCACAGAGTAACTAGGTTCATATTATGTTCCTGGATATCTATTTGTAAACCAAAAAGTGACTGAGACAGACCTCTATCGATTAGAGGTTTATTTTGCCAAGGTTGAGAATATGCCTGGGAAAAAGAATCACAAGTCACAGTAGGATTTCTGGCCTGTGCTTTTTCCAAAGAGGGTTTGAGGTACTTCGATGTTTAAAAAGAAAAGAGCAAGCAGGAGGTGAAGGAAGCAAAAAAAAAAAAAAAAAAAAAAAAAAAGGAGACAGGGCAGGCAATGAGGCAAGTAGTTACACTTGGGAACAAAAGGAAGGCAGGTTTTTTGTTTGTTTTTTTGCATGACTCAGTTCCCAAGCTTAACTTTCTCTTTGGCATAGTGAGTTTGGGGTCCAAAGATTTTATTTTTCTTTCACATATCTATCTCTTTTTCATTATCCCTTGTGTCTTCACTGTCCAGGCTGTCCAGGGCCTTCTCTTCAAGAACCATACAGACTATTCTACTGAAAAGAATCCTGGGAAACCCCAGGTCTCTGCTTTTGCCAAAACTGGCTACAGACTTCATCCCAGTATTTCAACATCCTTCACATCATTCCTGACTTTGAACACAAGCAAACAAATCCTTTTTCATTTAAGAAAACACAGATGACAAACATGAGGAAGTATTAAATTCCAGAACCTTAAAAAGTTCTCCCAAGCCCTGTTTCCAATTAAGTTGAAGCCAGTTAGACTCTAGCTCTCCTCTTTTATCCTCAGGCTAGAGTTTCCCAAATTTCATCCTATTTTTCACCACCCTCTGCATTATAAACAGACATCTTCTCCTTCTTCAAGAAATCTCATTTCCCAATACATAGGCCCAAAGAAGAAATCAGGGCAGAAAAATCATGTGCTCTTATTAACAACCATTTCAACAATCTCAATGGGTACAGATGTTGTACCTTTTGATATTTTTCCCTCTCTTCACTAAAGAAAACTAGTAGTTTTTTCCTCCATCAATAGCATTTTAATAAAATATTTTTATTTTTAAAATATGGGGATGCAATATATTTCTGCCATAAAAGAACGTGTTTGAATTTCTTTAGACCATTATTTATTAAGTCTACTTAGCTGACTCTGGAATCTCTGGAACCTAGGACATTAGTGTATATTAGCATCCTAAACCATACATTCTTAGAAATGTTTGTCTAATATAAGGCAGCACTGACTTGCTTTAAATGTTTCTGGAATGCAACTCGACTCATCTTACCTACTCCTTCAGAAAATTATATCTCCAGCTGAAATGCTTAGCCTCATTTGTTTCATGTTTGCTATACACCGGGCATTACACTAAAAGAGATATTATCCTTTCCACTGAATAGACAAAGAAATCTGGATTAAGTAATATATTAAGGAGTTTTTTAATGTAAAAAAGAGAAATCTCAACTCACAGTAGCCTAAGCAACAAGGATTTTTTATTATCTCATAGAGCAAGAAATTTTGAGGCAGAGTGACTCTAGGGATGGTTAACTTATTAGCTCAATGACATCATCAATGATCTGGAACTTTTCCATCTTTTTGTTCTCCCATCTTCATCACTGCCACTTTGTCCAAGACCAGCTGACCTCACGAGCACAAGGATGCCATGCAGATATGACAATGTCCAACAAAACATGAGAGAGAAAGAGAGAGAAAGAATGGGTCTTTGGCATCTATTCAAATGTAGTTTTTTTTTTTTCTATGAGCTTCTATAAGGAAAAAAATCAGACCCTCTATATCAGTTCTCACTGGATCTCAGATCTCAATAAAATAAATGACTTTCTTTTTTGGTTGATTCTTAATATTTTACTGGAACAGTAGTCCTTTCAGAAGCTTATAATCATGTTATTCAAATATCCTTTTAAAAATCTACTTAGTTATCACTACACAGTTGCTCTTCCCTCCCTTTCTATGATGTCCTCCTTCCCCCTACCTGAGCATCACAGAGCCTCTCCTCCCCTGTTGACCATAAGGCGATTCTCAGAGGAGGTCTTAGGATGTGCCAGTATATAAAAGAAAGTCTATAATTTTCATGAATTGAAAGAAGTGGGGCTTGATGGACACCTGGTCACCGGCTGGTTTAGCATTTCTCTTCCTCCTTCCCACAGTAAATTCTTAGTAACACAATAGGGTCTAATTTTAATTCTTAGTTTGGGGGCTAATTTTCCACAACATTGGCTGAGTTCTTTTAATGTCGAATTAGACAGACTTGCATCCCAGGACTGTGCCAGTCCAATCACTGTTGGGGAAAATGACTGGGAGCTGGGAATAGGGTCAGCTCTCCCTGCCTTTTTCAGATAAATGATGGCACACAAACAGGACTGGGACAGCCTCAGCAAGGAAGAAGTGGAGAGTGGCTGTGCAGTAAGCATCCGATAAATCCTCTGTAAGTATCTTATTACCTGGGCATTAAGTATACCAAGTTAGTTGATTCTTTGAAGTTCCATGGCTGTACCCTTCCATCTACACTTTTGTGCACTATTTTGAAGTCAAACTGGGTATCTGGGTATCAAAGGAGAAGTCTTACTCTTCTAGGTCCCAAGCAGCGAGATAAATTCCAAGAAGAACTGCTGCCCATTAGAATTAGAAATATCACTAATAACTACTAGTATGAATTTATATTGTCATTTATTTCTTCAAGTTTTAAAGCATATCCCCATCTTAATTGTGCAGTTCTCAAAGGCAGTGTAGAAGTGAATAAGAGTTACATCAGGGACAAATATCCTAACCCAACTATTTGTAATTTAAAAAAAAAAAAAAGTGACCTAGACCAACACCATTTTTTTCCTTGGTTCAATTCAAATGACCTGAAATGTATTGGCAGGATCCACAAAGATTTTGAGTTTTAAATATATGAAAGTCCCAGATGGTTTTATTGGCTCGACATTTTTCTATGATTTCATTTTGTCAGAGCAGCCACCTAAGAGCATAACTAACACTGATTTAAGTTGGCCCCTTCCAAACGCTTTGAAAAATAATTGAATAAAAAAGAACAAGGCCTTAATATGCTGATGTTTCATTATGAATTGCAAAATGATCCACATAGTTCCATAAAATTTCAGGGCCAAAAATAAATCACACAGCAGTGAATTGCAGACATTGATACACTTTATGCCCAAAAATTATTGGGTGAAAGATGGTTTAGAGATGATTTCCCCCACCAAAAAAAGAGAGAGAGAAAGAAATGATCCAGACATCCACTGGCTTCCAAATACTTTTACTTAGAGAAAAGAAAAAAGTATATATACATTAGTTATCTCTCCAGGTCCACCTGGCCATCTAAAACTGACAGTCTGAAAACCAAAGGGGAGTATTCTAGTGATAGCAGGAAATTAGAATTTTTGTGGGCTTTACACTTTTTCAGAGACATCTGCTTATAGTCATCCTTATGGTCTCACTATTTCCATAGTTTTAGAAGAACTCTTTTCAATTTTGGGGCCAAAGCATTTTTTTTCCTTTCTGCCAATCTGTATTTTTTAGAGAGTTAGCCAAAGTGCTAAATTAATATGAAATAGATGGCCAATCATAGTCAAACTGGGAGAGAGGACACATTTGCTTTCTCAGAGTCCCCTAAAGAGCTGTTTTTTCTCCCTTCTTTGTCTTTTTCCACTTTCGACTAGCCAATTTTGCCCTCTTAGCAAAATCTGTTCTTGAGAGGAAAGACAAAATACACACAGTGCATGCGTACAATTATGTTATTCATTTAGACTTTAGTCCAAGTGGATATTTGCATTTAAAACTTCTTTTCCAATAATTGTAAAAGAAAGGACTTTGCCTTCTCTGCAAAATAAATATGATCCAAATATCTCTGGATCTTACCAGTTTTGGGATACAGCATGTGACGTTAAATGTCATATCTCGGATTTCACAGGTCTTGCCCCCATCAGCTAATCAGGCCCCTAAATCTGCAAATATTTTTTCATCATCCCCATCATGCCTAGTGGCCTGCTGGACTTCTGTATCTTATGAACTTGTCCATCAGCCATGGTCACCACTGGGCAAGTGTTGTTTTCCACATTTTTCCATGCCCTGTTCTAGGTCCTCCTGGCCAGTGTTTTTTTTTTTTTCCTCCTGAGACATTGCTGTGCCTGACATCCATCATAGCTGACGTGGCTGACCGTGACGATGCCAAAGCTGTGCTGAGACTATTCTCTCAATGGTCCCAAACTTGTCCATCCTTGAGGTACTTAGAGTGCACTGGCATTTGGTGGAGAGGAAATGGTTTTTCCTGTTATCAAGATACATGATTCCATCCAAGAATTCTAAACATGATGCCTGTATTGCCCTTATTTTTCTTCCTTCTGTGCACCCATTTACCAATTTCTCAAATTTCTTTAGTTTAAATAAATAAATAAACAAGGCCCATGTGGAAATCAATTCTTTGAATGAAGCTTTTGAGGGAGTGCTTTCTGTCCTTAGGGTATTTGTCATTTTGGAGGAAGACAAACATAAAACATATGAAAATCAATGTAATAAAGGGATTAATGTGTGGTTTTAGAATAGAAGTGCTGTTTGTAGAATAAAAAAGGAAACGATAATTTTTGGCTGATCAGGCTGAAGAGACTTCGAGGACAGAATTTTAATAAACAAAGAGAAAAGGACAGCAGCCCATGTAGAGTGGACAGAATGAATAGAGAAACCGAGGTGGGGAGAAGCACAGAGTGTGCCGGGCAGGCTGAGGACTCTCCTCTGGGGTCTGGGTTCACTGAAGGAAATACAACTAGAGGACCTGAGGTTTCCTCAGTGGAGCAAGAAATCATTTTCCACAGTATGCGCCATGCCCCCCAGCTCAATCACATTCAAACCTGATGATTCAGATCCAAAACTGTTTTAAAGACAATCTGGTTTTATGTATATTTCATGTGTATTTATTTATGTTGGAAAGAATGTGATCTTCAGATCACTGCCTAAAACGGGTTCTTGGTGATATTTTATATACTTGAGAATATAGATGTTTTCACTTCTTCTGGTAGAAAGGTATCAGTTAGAAAATGACAATAGCATGTAAGTAATGTGTTTTGCAAATGGCAGGTACTCAATGAATACTCAAAGAAAAGAAATTTCCATGAAAAGAAAAGACTTTGCTTAACTAGACCATAGTTGTAAAACTGGTTTTTAAGCTTTGTTCTTCAAAGGGACTATAGAGACACATAGGAGAAGGGCTCCTTCCTACACGCACACATACACATCCTTTAACTAGAAGATCTTCACTTTCATTTTTCTTATATAGGAGCTCTGAACAAGACTTCCTTAATAGAAAATAAGTGTTCATGGTTTAAAACTTTTGAAATATATTCTTACAATTATTGAATTAGTACCCCTGAAAAAAAGACAAGGAGTATTTTTGAAATTCTGAAGAAATTGTGATTCCAGGAGATTTGCTAATCTGATTAAGAAAGCTTCAAAGCATACTTTGGGAGGCTGAGGCAGGCAGATCTTGAGGTCAGGAGATCGAGAAGACCATCCTGGCTAACACGGTGAAACCCTGTCTCTACCAAAAAGACAAAAAATTAGCCTAGCCTGGTGGCGGGCACCTGTAGTCCCAGCTACTCGGGAGGCTGAGGCAGGAGAATGGCGTGAACCCGGGAGGCGGGGCTTGCAGTGAGCCGAGATTGCACCACTGCACTCCAGCCTGGGTGACAGAGCAAGACTCTGTCTCAAAAAAAAAAAAAAAAAAAAAGTGCTTCAAAGCAATAATGTCAAGCAAGGCAGAAAAACAAATATCATGGTGAGTAATAAGAATGATAAATAAATAAAGACGATTGTATAGGAAGTTCAAAAAAGTTGCAGAAAATAAAACATTCTAATATTTTTCCATTTTTATAAGCTGTTTACTAAGTAAAGGTTTTAAACAATTAAAACTAAATTTTAGATACTAACAAGTAAATACTATCTTATGTAATACTGATACTTCTTTGTATGGGGATTCATGAATAGGAATACAGAATGAAAGAAGAACATTTTTAGACAGAAAATATCTACTAGTAAGGGAATAATTACTAGTACTATACATCAAATGCTATTCTCAAGAAAATCTCTGAACTTGATGATAGAGATCTACGTACAGAGCATCTTATAAAAGTGTACTATAGACAGCCATATAGAAGCCTTGGTCAACACCCTTTTTGGCATGATTAGGAGAGAGGTAATAATACATTTGAGTGAGCAGAAGAAAGAGGCCTGGGAGAAGGATAAATTTTACAATAGGCGATACACAGGCAAGGTAAAAAGCAGATGGAAATAATAATCATATTAACATTAGGTTAGCCTGTGGGAAAGAATGTGGAAAAAGACATATAACCACATTGTAAGTTGGGATCATAAATAAAAATGAATATAGAAAAGAAAAAGAACTATCTTAGTAAAGGTTTAGCCAACTAAAGGATTGGCCCAAGTGCCAATTATTTTGGGAATTTAAAATGCAAATTTTTAATAAAGTTGCTATGGTTATTATATTTAACCAATAATCATGATGATTTATAGTTTTGTGGTGGGGGAGGGGGGCAGGGGTGGTCGTGTATTTGAGACAGGGTCTCACTCCGGTTGCCCAGGCTGGAATGCAGTGGCATGATCTTGGCTCGCTGCAGCCTCAACCTTTGGGGCCGTCACTACAGCCTCCCGATAGCTGGGTCTACAGGTACACACCACCACACCTGGCTAGTCTTTTGTATTTTTAATAGAGACAGGATTTCACCCTGTTGCCCAGGCTGGTCTCGAACTCCTGGGCTCAAGCAATCTGCCCATCTTGACCTCCCAAAGGGCTGAGATTACAGGTATGAGCCAATGTGCCTGACTAGTGATTTACAGTTAATGCAAGTATTTGCCATCTAACTCGTTGTTAATAATGGAGTATGGTTATGTTGTATCAATTAGGAATTGTTTATTTACAGCATGTTAGTTGCTGTTCGTCTAAGTACCATAATAGACATAATAATTATGCTATTCTTGTGGCCTGAAAAGGTGAGTGATATTTATACTATGCTCTCTCTATAAGAAGCAACAAATAAGGGTAAGTAAATGCCGCTTTTGCATAACACTTGTCCTTGAGGATCTCTGGGTAACACTTCTCAGGTAGGTTGATAAGAAGAAGAATGAAATAACTTGTACCCATATTACGAATCTACTGTTGCATGTCAGGGTGCATTGATGTTAGAGATTTTATCAACAGCCTGGAACATTTGTTTACTGCTATGAAAGTGATCTATATCATCAAAGCTGGGCAAAGAAATAACTTTGCCAAGTTTTGTCAAGGAATATGGAGCAGAATATGAAGTTCTTTCATACAAAATAGAAGAAGAAGTCTTTTTTTTTTTTTTTTTTTTGAGACAGAGTCTCGCTCTGTCACCCAGGCTAGAGTGCAGTGGCGCGATCTTGGTTCACTGCAGCCTTTGCCTCCCAGATTCAAGCGATCCTCCTGCCTCAGCCTCCCCAGTAGCTGGGACTACAGGCACGTGCCACCATGCCCAGCTAATTTTTGTATTTAGTAAAGACAAGTTTTCACCATGTTGCCCAGGATGGTCTCCATCTCTTGACCTCGTGATCTGCCCACCTTGGCCTCCCAAATTGCTAGGATTACAGGCATGAGTCACCGCACTCAGCCAGAAAGAGTCTTTAATACAACCTTTATTGACTTTGGACAGAGTCTTCAACCCCCACCCATTCATTACCCTTTTTATTTGAAGACAAAACCCACTCACAGAACCATTTGGCATGCAGGATGTCATTCTGAATTGGCTCACTTGAAAAAACTTTTGGCCACAGGAGTTATGTAAACCTTTTCATTAAGGCCCTATAGTCCACATTTTAGATATTATTTTAAAACTATGAGACATTTCAGCCAAACAGACATTCTGGAACAAAAGACTGCAGATAAACAATGTGAAATTTTTTCCTTTGCTGGAGGAAGCGATTCTTTAGGCTGAAATCAAAAGCAACAACATTCTGTCCGTTTTTATGCAAGCCAAAATCTACAGACACCTGGAAACACCAGATAATGTTTTTAAAAGATCACTTCCCCTCAGATGACCTGAAAGTGAGATGTGGATTCATAATCCTTTGCTCACTCAAAGGCCTTATGAAAGTTCCCCTCCCTGACTTGAGGGCGCAGGATGTGATATCACATCAGTTTCTCCGGAAGACCCAGTAATTCCACTTCTCCTTGAAACAAACCTATTCTCATCTAGTAAAACTAGTATTGAGAATTCTGATTTTATTTGTTTTTCTCTTACAGGCATTTATCATTTGGAGTTTCTAGCATTTACAGGCACAGAAATGAAAACTCAAAATTGATTGTCAAAAGATGATTTTTCACAGAGCCATGTGCATTCATTCCACAGTATTTACTTCTTAGTCAATCCAAAAAATAACTGTCTTCTCGTTGCAAGTTAAAGTTGAACACGATTAAGACTTACATTTTTAGTTTTATGCAAAATTTACATTTTTTTAAATGAACATTTTCACATTAAGGCTGAGAATAAGAGAAATTTTTTCAGAAAAATTGTTTTGTATTCTGTCTTTATGAAAGAAATGAATGTGCAATGCAAGAAAAAAGATTATATAAAAAAGTATAGAAATGTGTGTATGTGTTTCTGGAAAGGAAATAAATAGCTTTCATCAGATTCTCAAATATTTATGACTCAAAAAAGGTCAAGATAGTAATAAAGAGTTAGTTCATAATCATGTCCTTGGTTCTATTCTATTCAGCTCTCTAATATTAAGTTGAACCACACACAATCGCACACAAGTGTGTGATAATTTTTTACTTACAAAAACAGCAATTTCACAAAGCACAGTCTAATATCTTCAATGAATTTTAAGAAGCATGAAAAAGTAAGGAAGAATAGCTAATATGTTGGACCCAGAATCAAGTTTGAAAAAAATCTTGGCATACTGAGATATGGAGTAGAAATATATTACAATGAAAGACAACAAAAGTAAGCCAAAAATCCTACATGGAGCTGCATAAAACAAAATTTTTCAAGCATAGTGTAGCAGAGATATTTCAACATGCAGGTAAAAGAAACCCCAAGGACTTAAATGAGGACAAGCTCAGCATGAGATAACAACATGGCAGGGCTGCTAATGAACGAAAACAGTCTCAGCATTAGGCCGAGCCATTGACTTTCACTTAATACTTGCTGTATGCAAGACTTTGCATTAGGCATTTTAGATTTACTTTCTCATGTAATTTTCATAACAGCACTTTGAGGTAAATGTCAATGGCTCCATTTGATAGGTGATAAAACTGAGCACAGAAAAGCTGCATAACTTGCCCATAGTTAATAAGTGTTGGTGATGGAAAATGTAATAATTATTAATAATAATTTGCTGAAATGTATTGAGTTTTTCCTGATAACCAGGAACTATGGCATGTTCCTACATAATTTCATTTCTTACTGATATTAATACTTATAACAACACTATTAGGCAAGTATTATTATTATCATTTTACAAATGAGAAAAGTGAGGTTCAAAGATTACATCTAGCTTGATAAAGGTCTTCAAACTCCAGCACCAGATATGAACCCAACAGCTTTAGAGAAAGTGTTCAAGCAGCTCCCATGATTGGGAAAGGTCAAATTCCTTATTATATGTATATCACCAAGTGGCTCTGCTTCTCTGATCTGATTATGACTGATACACACGTAGAAACCTATCTGTACTTAGGTTTACATAAAATTCTGGGAGATTATATGCCCACATATTAACAGCGCTTATATCTGAGAAATGGAATTCAAAATGCTTTCTGACTTTTGTCTACTCAAATGTATGCTCTAAGTTCTTAACAGGGAACATATGTTACTTGAGAGCTGATAATTTTAAAAATGAAAGTTATTTTTAATCTTCCTCATTACTGAGTTCATTTGTTAGAAAAATGTCATTACAACTGAACCCATGAATTTGAGCTCTAACGTGGTACTATAAGCACATGTGAGTTCCCCAATACTGAGACAAGTCAATAGATTGTGTGGGAAAGGATGGCAAAAACTAAATTCTGTATCTAAAAAGAAAATTAATAGAGCCAGAATAGTTATTTGCCTTGTAAATGTACAAGCCCAGTGAGACCACTTCCTTCTGCAAAGGCAAGGGGAAAGTTCACGCTGCCACCATGCTCCTCAGTGAGCAGGATCTGGGGCCTTCAGTGAGCATGATGCTGCCCTACAGGGCCCATCAGACCAATAGGGCCATGTACATGACCTGGGGGTGGAGGTAGTTACCTAAAGTGCCAGCTCTCCCTCCTCTGTGGAAGCAGACACGTGAAAGGCTGACTGTAGTGACATACACAAACAGATGCGCTCAAAGTTAGTGCTCAAAAGCAAACCATAAAGGAGAAAGTGAGGTTGAAAGAGATAATTAGGTAAGAAGTGCAGAGAGAAGTGGGAAACTAAATGTAGGCAAGAAATGGAGCTGAAACAGTGGAAGAGAGCAGTTGAGCAAGTTGGGGGTGAGGCAGGAGAAAGGGGAGGGGAGGAGGGTAAGTGGCAAAGAAAAATGCAGGGAAGAGAATGCTTTACCTCCCATCACGCAGCTTCTTCTGACCTGTGAGACGCCACCACCTTTTGTGCTTCTCTCTTGTCTTTTCCTTTTGTCTCTCACCCTTCCCGCCCGTTAGTTCTCTTCCCTTTGTCATTTTCTCTCTTCCTCTCTTTCTTCAAATTAAAATCCCTTTTGTCCTGTGAAGCCTAAAAATGACATAAATCGGGAAAATAAGAGGCTATAGAAAGAGAGGAAGGGGAGGAAAACAGTAAGGAGGTTATAGAATTCTACCACAAGCTACTAATGAATTAAAAGTATGCAAATGGAACTGCAAATAAAGAAGACACATAATGCATAGAAGCTTAGGGAGGGCATGGGAACTCCTGGCACCAGTTTAACTTTGTTTGTCTAGGGTTCTGTCACATAGTGGAAAGATTATAGTCATCATTTGGGCTGAGTTAGACACATTCATGAGCATTATGTTTAATGAAAACAGAAGCATAATTGAGGCCTGAATCTCCTGTAAAAAGAAAACATTAGAATACACATATACACACATACTTTTCAAAAAAATATAAGATTATGAATTAGAGCAGGAGTCAGTAAACTACAGCCCAAGAGTTAACTCCAGTGCCCCCTGTTTTGGTACAGCCAGTGAGCTAAGAATGATTTTTATATTTTTAAAGGACAAAAGAAAAATTAAAAGAAGAATATTTTGTGACATATGAAGATGATGAAATTTCAGAGTCCATAAATAAAGTTTTATTGAAAGAGAGTCACCCCACTCATTTACCTATTGTCTGTCTTTTACTCTACTGCTTTTACTGTACAATGGCAGAGTTGTGTAGTGGTGACAGAGATTGCATGTCCCATCAATCACAACATATTTACTCCTGGCCCATAACAGAAAAAGATTGCCAAGCCCTGACTTAGGGCATTGCTTACTGAAAGGAAAAAGTACACTTTCCTACTGATGATCAAATGGTTGGGAAGTCACCCCTCTGTGTCCCTATTAGACTTCTCACTCTCTCTTCTCTATTATAGGATTGTCCCAGAAAAAAAGAGCTTTATAGGTGTGTTAGTCTTTTTAATTTTTAAGGATTTTTTTTTTTTTGCCCATAAACAGCAGTATCTCAGATTATCATATTCGGTATAATCTCTATTTGTTATAAACAAATAAATAAATAGAGATTATACCAAATAGAGATTTATATAGAGATTTTACCAAATACAGATGATAATCTCTGTTTGGTAAATAAATAAATAATGTCAAGTACATCTCATTTTTTGATTTTCATGTTTACTCTTTTATTTCTGGAGGTGACTTACCAATAAACCAAAGGAAAAAGCATCTTTTTCAGATAAACACCCAAGGCTGTAATAAAAATAAGTCTCTTCTTAATTGCTCAACTCATGATCTAGATTTTCTTAAGTGACAAAGATCCTTAATGAATATCAAGCAAAATATTATGTGAGTGAAAATCCATGATAGCCCTCACAAGAATCTTGGGATTGTCATACTCAGATTTGGAGGAATGTTCATGCCCATTCAACATTGCTGGGTAAATTAGCCACCATTTCCACATAGAAAGTTTCTATAGAATTTTTAGAAACAGAAATATTTTTGTAACTTTGAAAAAATGTCATTTAACTGTGTGCTTTTGTATAGCTTACAAGTGTGCGAAGGAGGTCACAGAAATCACAGAAATAATGCACACTTAAACTGACAGATGGTCTTTTCTGAAGCCTAGTTGATACTTCACTACAACTTCTTATGAGTTAATCAGGAAACGTTCACTCAGCGCATACTCTCAACTAGAGCAGTATGTAAGTCATATTTATTTTCTTTGAAATGGTAAAGATTCAACATTACTGCAACTTCAGCATTAAATACTTTCAGAGTTACCCTTATAAAACTTCCCTTTTTATTATTAAATTCATCAGGTTTCAGGCAGGGAAAATATTGTTTCCATAAACAATCAAAATCAAAGCACAATAGTGATATCAGAAAATGACAGCCAAGATCTTTTTTTGTTGTTGTTCTATGTATTTATTTGTCTGGGGTTTTTTTAGATTGATTGCTTTGTGGCATTCACTTTTTAGAATATTTAGATTAGTGAAGTAGCAGATCTATTAAGCAATATCAAAATAATCAGAATTATAAAAATCATAAGTGAAGCTAAAGTGAAAGGCCCAGACACTGTTTTACCCATACAGGTGCAAACTGTAATCCTGCTAAAAGCCAAGTCACCCCATTAACCATCAACCTTCCAATTAGAGCTTTGGGGTAATCTTTTGTAATTGCTGCAATATTTAAAAGTAACTGGTAATTATATAATTTATAAAAGTATCTGTTCATTATGACAAAGCCACTCAGGGGAGACAAGGAGTACATGTAATGTAATATAACAGGTTGATTGTATAAATGGTTCAGCCACTTTACTGCTATTACTGTATGCTGAACAATAAGTAATCGTTCAGTTCAGTCTAAAGCTCATCACAGTGTGCCTACCTCTTACACTGCTGGTTCAGGTCTTTCTTTTGAAGAAAACTGGTTGATAATGTATAATATGTCAGAATGCAAAATAAAAAAAATATGGCTCTACACACTTATTTGGAAGTAGTGTGAAACAAGCTTGCATCTCAATCCATCAAGAAGAAGATTGCTTCCCAAATGGGGTTGGTGCTGTGAATTAAGAGCAAGTAGCAGTAGACAGAAAGGATGTTGCTGTAATTTGAGAGGCTCACCAATGGCATTGGTGCTCAGCTGTTGACTCTGCGTGGGGGTGGAGGGGTGGAGGTGGTGATGATGTCCCATTTTATGTAGAAGTCATATCCAGCTTCCTTGTTACTGTTAGTCCAGCTACAGGCTTTACAAGCCTTAGAATTGCAGTGTGTCAATTACAATGGATATTTTCAAATTTGACATATACTGCTACTTCTATATTTTAAAATACATATATAAGCTTCATTACAAATTGATATTATTTTTTATTGTTCAGACAACCATATGTCCACAATGATGTAAAATAATTCTTAAAACTTAAATGGAAGAACAATTATCCATTATCCTTTTGCAAGCTTCCCTTTAAGCCTACCGGCTTCATAAATTACATTAAGGATTAGTGTAATGTAGATAATTGCAAGGTATTATTTTAACTGGTTTTATTATTTTTTAGGTATGATAAGCCCAACAGGTCAAGAGGTGATTGCCATTGAAATGACACTTTGTTGATCACAGTTCCCAAGCAGACAGGCATGCCACACTCTGCAGGACCACACGGGGAATCACTGGAGTGAGTAGGGGGAGAGGGAGAGGGAAAAACTGTGGGCAAGAGCCTTTACTATGGTTTCTTCCGGAAGGAATGGAATAGGCAGGGTATGCAGGCTTAGGATTGGCTAGTTGAAATAATTTCAGCAGGCTCTGGGGCAAAGGAGCTGCCCTTTGTTGTCTGGTATCTGAGCCTGGAGTCATTAGGGCAGGTGGATAGTGGTCCAGGGTGTGAGAGCCCAATAAAGAAGGTTGTTGGATAGTTGGAGCTGTGAGCTCTGGAGTAGTTGATTCGTTCTTGAAAAGCATGCTTGATGCAGAGTTGTTTACTGTCTATAGGAATTGGCTGATCTTGAGAGGGGCAGCAAAGTCCCAGATGTCAAAGTATCAGAACACAAAAAATGAAAAACACGGTTAGTGCAAGTATTCACTTATCTTTATTGCAAAGTGTTGAATACATTTCCTTTTACTATGAAAAAATGGCTTTGATTCTTATTACTACTGATAAGATTGAAACAATTCAGTGCAAATTTTTATATTGCCTTTCTTCTCCACAAATTCTTTGTATCTTCCATCATTTTTATCTCATGTCTCCTGACTCAGAAGAATCATCTCTACTTTAATTGTAAACATTGGTCTTCATCTTACTGCTTTAATGCCAGTTCTAAAGCAAATCTTCATGAATAATTCTCTCTCCATGTATATTTTGAGTTTTCTAATTTTTTTTATCTCTACAGTCCCATGCTCCCTGCCTGTAACATATTCAGACCTTCTCTATTTTAAATTCATTTTGTCTATAGAGGGTTGCCCATCAAGCAATCACCGTAGTACTGGCTTTTTCTTCACTGTCACAATTCTTGAAATTAGTCCACATTCATGGCCTCTGAGGCCTCAGTTTCATTCCTTAACCCCTTATCTTATGGTATGGCTCCTGCTCCACATAGATTTCTCTTTTATTGTTATCAAAGCCAGCGATATTTGTCTGCAGGATTTAGTACCATTGGCCTCTTGCTTAAACTGCCCTTTTCTCTTCAATATTGTGGCATCAAATTATCTCTGTTAAATGGTCCGGTCACTTCTAGTCTCCTTTCATGGCTTCGCTAAAGCTCTCTACTTTTCTTAGAGTCTCTTTCTTAAGTCAAAGTCACACTGCCAGCTCCCCCCACTGAACCTTTGTCCCTAGATTCCTCCTCGTGGCCTTGAACTCAGTCTAACCCAATCCAGTGTCAGCATCCTCTCATCCCAGTGTGCTCCTTCTTCTGTCTTCACTTTCTAACACTGTTCTCATTGCCTTTTGGTTCAAAATATTAGAATCACCTTTATATCCTTCAAATCTATTGCTTGCCATATTATACTAATTGGCAAATCTTGCCTGCTCTGTCTCAATGAACATTCTTACTTTTACTTCTTTATTTCTAGGCTCACAGTCATTATCCTTGTTTGAGCTATTATTTACTCTCCTAAGTTCCTGATTTGCCTGTATGTCTTCAGTTTCTCCTCTGTTAGTAGTAGTCTTTATGGGTTGTTTCAAATGCCAAGCATGCATACAGGCTCCCCATTTGCAATTTGCCATTTTCAGTTCCTACGAGGATAATTTTGTTATGCTTCCCTTGCCCTAGCAGACAGTCTTTATAAGAAATCAACCCTAACTCTCAGACTACTGATACTGGAAAAATTATCAGTGAAAATAATAAAGCCAGTAATTGTAGTGTCTAAGTCCGCAGGTCATTGAATAATTCATGTAACCTTTACTCCTCTTTCCCTTTCATGCCTGCTTATAACAACAACCTATATAACAGTAGCAACAGGCAACTCCTGGATTCCTGTTCTGATTTCAGTTCAGAAAAGAGTGGACTTGGCCTCCCCTCCTTATTTGTTAGTATTAGAGTGGCACTGGTTATCCCATGATTGGACTGACCAATGAGTAAGTAGACAGAAATCATTTAAAGTGACATTCCATCAACTCTGAAGAACCTGGAACCATGAACTAAAGAAAAAACTGAGTTGGTGTCTCTGGAGTTTGGGCTCCCACCAACAAAGTCCCTGCCAATCACAACCTTATTTTGGCTGTAATCCAGATGTCAGAACAGCAATAATGGTGCAGAAGAAAAAGAGGTTTTTCTCAGAGTAACCTTCATGGTCTGCTGAGGACATAGCCAATCCTTTCTCTCTCCTTGACAGAAATGGTGTCCTTTTGTAACCAGGGTCCCTTAGTTGCAAAATATACATTACTACTTGCTTAAGTGATAGGTGGTTGGGGTTCCTAGTTTTGTCTCTGGCAAATCTATAAAGAAGAAAAGTCAACCACATGGCCCAGAGGTAAGGGGATCAAGGAATACTCTGACATAGCCCTCATTCTTTGCAGCTTATTATGTAGTTGGAGAAAGGACTATGCTTCATGGTACAGACCACTCTGGGGCCACATTGATGTTCCCTGTTAATCTACCCTCCACACTGCCTTCTGAAAACCCTGTAGCAATGCTCATATTGCTACTCTGGGGGGTTTTCTCCAAGAGTGCTCTCAACTTAACTGTAACCACTTGACCGTAGTATTCAAGGCCCTTCCTAGTATAATCCCAATATATTTCCCTGCTGTAGCTCCCTCTAAACTGGCCTTTTCTTTAGTGCATTCTGTCTACACTGCTTCTATATCTTTACTCATATGGTTTCTCTCCCTACTGCAATCCCTTGCCTTACTGGCTCACACAATATTTATTTAGTACTTAATGTAGGCCAGGAACTTTGCTATATGGTAGGAATTCAAATGAGTAAAACCAGCATAGTCCCCATCCTTAGGCAGACTACAAGACAATGGGAAAGACAGACATTAGTCAAATACCACGGATTTGTTTAAATTACAACTCTAATAAGTGCAAGCAAAAAAAGACACACAGAGCTACAAGAATGTTTAGAATGGGAATTTGACATAAGTGCCAGGAAAGAGAAACTGAGAGCTTGGCAGTGTAGTTGCAGCACAGTACACACTGGGTCCTGCTGCCGAAATCCTTCTGACCCTCCGGAACCTCTCTGGAGCTCTTCTCTGAATCTCTTCAGTAAGATCACGCTCTTGTTGAATCCATCCCAGACTCTGTGTATACCTTTCCTATGGCCCTTCTCCTACTCTACTTCTTCTCTGATTTTACTTTTAGATATTAAGCAATGCAAGGTTAGAGACTCCAATATCCACATCTTTGTATTTTTTTGCCATTTCCTAGAACAATGCCTTAGATACAGGAGGTGATCATTAACTATTTACTAAAGGAATGGCCTTGTGTTAGTCCATTTTCATGCTGCTAATAAAGACATACTCAAAACTGAGCAATTTATAAAGGAAAGAGGTTTAATTGACTCACAGTTCCACATGGCTGGGGAGGCCTCACAATCATGATGGAAGAACAAGGGACATCTTACATGGCAGCAGACAAAAGAGAGCTTGTACAGGGGAACTCCCCTTTATAAAACCATCAGATCTGGTGAGACTTATTCACTATCATGAGAATAGCATGGGAAAGACCCAACCCCATGATTCAATTACCTTCTACCAGGTCCCTCTGATGACATGCAGGAATTATGAGAGCTAGAATTTAAGATGAGATTTGGGTGGGGACACAGCCAAACCATATCAGGACTTAATTTCTCCAAAATGTATCTATATATGTGCTCTGATGACATTTTCATGAGATTAATAAGAAAATACTATGGAAAAAGAAAATGATGCAACAATCCATAAAATAGCCAAGCAATCTTTGAGCTATTGAGAACTGGTTAAGCATCTATAGGTAAAGAAATAGAAACATATTAACCACATGTATATGTGTGTATGCATATATATGAATATATGTATACGTATATGTCTGCATGCATTGCATGATTGTAAAAAGCACATTCTTTGGAGTCAGACAGTCTGATTTCAAATGCTGGCTCTACCAATTGTCAGTTGTATGACCTTGAGAAAATTCTTCCTAAAATGGGAGTGATACTAACAGCACACTTCACAAGATTGCCATGGAGGTTAATTATGTAAAGCATTTAAAACATATTTCACATTGACATATGCCTCAAGAACGTGTCACAGTCCTCATTCATCTGGGAGAAGTTGGCTGGCTGCTCCTTAAGTTCTGTCTTCCAACTCCCTAGAATCAGGCTTAGGCAACCATCAGGGTCTGGCAAGGCCAGATTCAAAATAGAGGAACAAATTGTCACAGAGAAGCCACAGGATGGGACAAGGAAGCAGAGCGTTCGAGCCAGACAGAGGTGCGTTCAAATCCACCTCGCCAAATTATTTCAGCTCTCAGAACCTCGGGGTCCTCATGTGTAGAATTGGGATTGTGGTGGAATTTGAGAATAAGGTCTGGCCTTCAGGGTCTTAACGTCCAAGTACCTGGAAAAGCCCTTTCCTCTAAAATAGCCTCCTCAGAGTCCTCAACAAAGTGAGACATTCCTTTTTCAGAAACTAAGATTGATGCCATGATAACTTGGTCAAATGTTCCCTTTATATCAAGTTATATAGAAATTCTATTGTTTAGGAAACAGGATACTCGGTGGTACAGATTCATTGCCTGTTTCTCTGAATAAGAAGGCTGTTTCTTGCTGTCTACTGGAAAAGTTCCATTACATCCAGGGAAACTACTCATTGTTTTTACTTTCATTTGCCAAATTCTCATGTTAAAAATTTTTAATTAAAACAAGTTCATACTTGTCTATTAACAAACAGAAAGTTTGAGCAATTCTAGAATTCCAAGAAATACAACCTTGCTCTTGGCCTCCAAATACCACTTTTGAAATATAGAAATTTTGGGGCATGTTTTTAGGATGTCTCACAGTACTCCAGCATTATGTTTCTGCTTAGACTTTCTCTGAGAGCCTGCCCATTGTCAGTGGCTGCTTTTCTAAGACAAAATATCCTTGACCTCAGTGTGACCTTTCATATGTAGAGAACAGATAGAATCCAAAAAACCTCAAAGAAAAAAAAATTTGACTTCATAAACTCACACTGTCTGTGAGAAATTAGGCAAACCTGGAGTGACAGGAGTATGTGCTAACTTTCACAACAGTTACTTGAAGTTCTGGAGCAGACACATCATGCTTTCAAAGTTTATCACTTTACAGAATTTAAAATGCCTGAAGTTAGATCTTGACACCTTTTGTGGTACATGCTGAGTTCAGCAGTTTAATAGAGCCATAGGTATTGATTTTGATCTTTCCATATTTTTAATGTCATCTTGATTTGGATACATGGGCTCAGATATGCTGAAATTGATTAGGACTGATGTTAAGAAAAATTATTAAGGCAGCAAAATGTATTTTCATTGGCCTCTGCACCTTTCCATCGGCATCCTTTCTCCCATGGCAGCTGCTCACCCAGCCATTTTCCCAGTGCCTTCATGATGGCTGGGGCCGCCATCCATGCTGTACCATTCTCCCTAGAAAAGCCCCCATGTTCCAGCTCAGTGAAATTTACCTGTTAGCTGTGGCCATCTCCCAGCCCTCGCTTAGTTGACAACTTGCAACATTCATTCTAATGGGTTAGTGAGTACTAAGGTCTTAATGAACTATCTTTACCCCTTCCTGGAATACTCTTCATTTCTCTTCTTGAAAAATTCAACTCATTCAACTTAAGTGTAATTTCTTTGAATTTTTCCTGATTTCTCCTAGGAATAATTAGTTGATCTTATTCTATGTTCCCACAATACTTTCTACAGGTTGTCTATAATTTTTTTTTGAGACAGAGTTTCGCTCTTGTCACCCGGGCTGGAGTGCGATGGTGCAATCTCGGCTCACTGCAACCTCCGCCTCCCAGGTTCAAGTGATTCTCCTGCCTCAGCCTCCCAAGTAGCTGGGATTACAGGCACATGCCACCACGCTTGGCTAATTTTTGTATTTTTAGTAGAGATGGGGTTTCACCATATTGGCCAAGCTGGTCTCGAACTCCTGACCTCAGGTGATCCACCCGCCTTGGCCTCCCAAAGTGCTTGGATTACAGGTATAAGCCACTGCGCCTGGCCACTAATTCTTATAAGACTTTATTATTTTATTATTTTGGGGATTGTGTGTCCTCATTTCCCCCATTAACTCTGAGATTTTCAATGGCTGGAAACTCAGCATATTTGTCCCAAAGTTTCCAAGTTAGCCCCTTAGTACTTTCATAGCAAATACTTATTGAATAAATAAATGATTATAATAATGTGAATTTTAAATCCTCTTTAGTTCTTTCAAAATATTCAGTCTTTGAGAGGTAGGAGAGAAAACAAAGTGGCATCAATCCCCATTAAAAGATGCTTTTGAGTAGACCTTTTTCCTGTAATACCAACCTGAGGACAACAGCATGTTCAAAGTCAGCCAGTTGTGCCACACATACTTTATCAGTAACCCTTGGAAATGACACGGCCCCTAACTGCTTTGTTGCAAGCCTGTTTCACTGACCAGAGTGATTCCATATCATTTTTTACTTTCATGCCAGAGAGAATCTAACTGCACGATATTCCCATCCAAGGACTTGGTATCCCAAGTTCTCTGTGAGTAAACAATATATTCTTAAAGAGACAAAAATAATATATTTTAACATGAGACCAATTCATTCGCTGAATCTCTTCTTTTTCTGGAAAATGATGACAATTGGTGATTCTAAACTCTGACCAGCCAGAGGGAAAAATATCTGGCCCTGAGCAGGCCTTTCTTTGGTGCCTCCCCTCGAATCTTATCATATCAGCAGCCACTTGCACCACTATGTAGTTTAGGCTATGACCAAAGACATTACATGGACTAAAGTTACACTTTGAACATAAATGATAAAAATTCATGTCAAATTAGATATTCTTATCATTCATACAGATGTGATTACCTCCAGGATAACAAGAAACAGAAGGATAATACATCCCCATCCTTCATTATCAAAATTGCCTCACTTCATGTTTTAACATGAGAGTAAAAGCATGGTGAAAGATGTCTGTTGTGGTACTTACTGTATAATATCTCCCGTTGCTCTGGAAAACCATGCTAAATAGCTATTTTTGTCATTGTTGTTGTTATAGTCCCAAATAGATAATCACAAACATAAGATCTAGACTTTTGTGGGAAGCTGGACATATGCTGAGTTAAGCCATGAGAAACAGATCATGTTGATAGCCTCCGAATCATTTGCTTTGGCAGATATATTTGTATAATTCCTAGATATTTACAGAAACAAATATAACATGGTGAAATGTGCAATATTTGGGATTGTGGTTAAGAAAAATATAACATATATCAAACAAAGGAGGAAAAAATTGCCATCTGGCCTTACCAACGTACTCTGTCTAAAACCTACCTTTTATTTTCTCTGCTTATTTCTCTCCTGTTCTGGATGTCTCTCTTTAAATAATTACTGTCTTTACACTTTTTTAGTTAGCTCTCTTGTTATCAAATTCCATATATTTATAACCTTTTGCCTGAAATACTACTGCCTGGGTTTCTTACATCCCATTTTCCATTTTTTAAAAATTATTCCAGCTACATCCTTAAACCCATCCTCCCTAAATTTATGTAGAACCCTACCACCTATTAACTTAAATAACTGCCATGTTTTTTCTCTCCTGGCATCTTCTTCGCCTCAAATATGAAGATGGCTGTGTGAGTGGTCAAAGGGGCCCACAACTCATTGGCCATGTATAGAATTTTGTGCAAGTTCAACTTAAATTTCTGAGCTTCAGTTTTTCTCATCAGTTTAATCTATCTTGTTTGCTACAGCTCAAGTAAGCAAACATAGACTAAAAGTAAGTGATAGAAAGTAGTGCCCTGTCAGTACACCCCTGACCTGTTTTATGGGAGCTTCATCCTCATCAAATGCTTTCAAAATCCCTCTCTAGTTGCACAATGCTCCATGACCTATGCTTCCTGCCCATCACCCACCATGCCACCATGTTTCTCCCTTTCCCCTCTAGCCCACTGGAGTGGATCTGTGTTCTGTGAGATTTCTGAAAGTGGCATCTATGCCAGCGTTGCCCACTGTTGCCTTCCAAAGGCTGTCAGGATTCCAGTGCCCAAGGCAGGAGAGTATCCATGCCCCTGGCAGGGTTGCTGATTGCCAAAGCCACAGTTGCTTGAAGCAACAAAAAAGATGCCTCTGTCTCTAATGTCAGAAAACTGTCATCACCACTGCTATCGCCGATGCTACTGCTTCTCTTACAGGGACCACCCATTCCCAATGCTGTGGACAGTCTGCATGCCAAGGCTCCGTGGGAATTTTGGAGAAGCAACTGTTTTAATTTCCATTATCTCTGTTGGTGCAGTCCCTACACTAGGATTTGGCAAGCATCATGGTAATTGAACCAAGGACCATCCAGCAGACACCAAGCTGTCATTGGACTCATTCCTATACAACCTTCACAGAGGACATTTTGACCCTTTTTCTTTATGAGAAGTGCCTCTCCTCAGGCTCACTCATTCTCAGGTAAAGAGCCCTTTCTCACATCCGGTCTGTTTGTTTTCCGGGTGTACAAAGCACGCACATTCCTCAATCCAAGTTTAGGTTCAAGCTTGCTACATGTAAATTACAAATAAGAATCTACTTTGTGAGGCTGGGTGTGGTGGCTCACGCCTGTAATCCTAGCACTTTGGGAGGCTGAGGTGGCCAGATTGACTGAGCTCAGGAGTTTGAGACCAGCCTGGGCAACAGGATGAAACCCCATCTCTACTAAAACATACAAAAAATTAGCCGGGGGTGGTGGTGCTTGCCTATAGTTTCAGCTCCTCGAGAGGCTGAGGCAGGAGAATCGCCTGAACCTGGGAGGCAAAGGTTGCACTGAGCCGAGACTGTGCCACTGCACTCCAGCCTGGATGACAGAGTGAGACTCCATCTCAAAAAAAAAAAAAAAAAAAAAAACTACCGTGTGGTATTGAGAATTAAATGAATAGTGTGTGTATATTGTGTGCAATGCATTTGGAAAGGCACCTGGGGAGAAGGAAGAGGGATTCAAGGGAAGAGGCAGGAAGAAGCCCCAGAGCTGGTGTCTGAAAGGTGTCACACCATAGCCTTGATGCACGACAGAACTCCAGGATGCATGTGTAATGCACAAGAGGAAACTTCAGGGAGAGGGTTCACTCCAAGATAAAATGGCTGTTTGGTGCAACTATGAGTGCTGGGCCAAGCCTGCCGCACTGACTTTCCTCATTTAAGCATGACCCAGGAAGAGCAAGAAAGTTATCATATTGGGAAGATTCTTGAAGATGGGTCCAGAGACATCCCAGTGATGAACTGCTTGGACCTACCTGAGCCCAAAGTGAGAAGTTGCACATCCCAGGAGAATGAAGGAAAAAAATCTCCAATTAAAATTACATTTTTCTTTTTCTTGGAAAAATAAGACTTTGAAATAGGAATTATATAGTTATAAACAATATTTATCATCCCCCCATAAAAGAAAAATATTATCAAAATAATCTATCTCTGCAGCCTCAGTTCCTTCAATGTGTCATTGGTGCCACATTACTCCATGCTCATCAGTTTATTGAAACTGTGGCCTCAAGGTTCAATGATGGACAACAATTCCATGAGGACAATATCCTGTTTCCTACCTTGTTCTATGCAACCTCTTCGCATAATATGCTGCTGCTCTTCCTGGAGCCTCTACCACCTTGCTAAAACATTTCTCTTCCCACTGCTACTTTTCTACTCTGTCAAGAATATCTTTTTTTTTTCCTCTTTGAACAATTATTAATCTCTTGGCAGTTTCTTCAATCATGTTTCATTCTTGCCCATATCTTTGACCATAATTCCTCCTTCCACACCATACTTTCCCCTAGATAATCTTTTCTACCATCAGCCTCTAGTTATCACCTCTATCAGTGGTTCTCAAAATTTTTAATACATTATGCTGGGCCCTGTGGCTCACGCCTGTAATGTTAGCACTTTGGGAGGCTAAGGCAGGCAGATCACTTGAGGTCAGGAGTTTGAGACCAGCCTGGCCAAAATGGTGGAACCCCATCTCTACTAAAAATAAAAAACACAAAAATTAGCCAGGTGTGATGGTGCAGGCCTGTGGTCCCAGCGACTCAGGAGGCGGAGGCAGGAGAATAGCTTGAACCAGGGAGGTGGAGGCTGCAGTGAGACACGCATTGCACTCCAGCCTGGACAACAGAGTGAGACTCTATCTCAAAAATAACTTTTTAAAAAATACATTAAAATAACAAAAAAATATTTTTAACAGAAGGATTTCTGGGGCCCATCCTCCAGAAGATGTGATCGGATATATCTGGAATAAGGCCCAAGAATCTTCATTTTTACAAACATCTCACGAGAGGCACCTTTGATGCAGATGTCCTCAGATCACTCAGAAAAATGCTAACTTCTATTGCTTATAACTTCTAAATCTAAATCACCAGTGTCTTCATCACCAGTGTCTTGACTCCCAGACTCATATAGCTACTTAATATTTCCATTATCTAAAATGCAATGTTATAGTCTGAAAAATAAATATTACTTCATCCTGAGACAATTTACTTCATTATTTAGATGTCCTGTCTTCAAAGCAGCACTATCAACTCAGTCTGTAAACTAGAGATTCTCTCCATTTTTTCATTATCCAATAAGTCACTCAGTCCTTTTCACTTGCCCTCCAAAGAATTCCTTGAATGTGTCCCTTACCTTCGCCTAGTATACGTGTCTGTTGTTCTTCCCAGAGAAATTAAAATAGCCCCTTCCCTGGCCTCTCTCATTTCCTGTCTTCCTTTCTTTCATTCTGTCAGCACAAGCCTAAAGCAGAAATCAAAAAACAGAAACAAAACAAACCTTTGATGTTCTCTTGGCTCTCTAAATTTACTAATGCCCTAACCTAGGTAGCATTCAAGATTTTGTCCAATCTGAATCCAATCTTAATTCTAAGTCTCGTCTCTTCAGTCTTCCTACCATGCACAAGAGCAATCTCACAAGCTCCTCTCAACCTCAAAATGCCACCATATCTTCAGGCATACCTCTCTCCTACCCAGAATGTCCCTCACCCCAACTCTATACATTGGAATCCTTTCCAAGCTTTCAGACCACAATGTTTCACTGAAACATGCCAAGGACAGAATTTTAAGCTGGCCCTGTAAGGTTCTTCAAATTGTGAAGACATCTTTGTTTATTTACTCATAACCAAGTATTTGCTGAATATCTGTAACATATCGAGTCCTGCGTTAGGCACTGATAATTCAGTAATAAATAAGATAGTTTCTGTGTGTGCATGTGTGTGTTTGATTGTGTGTGATGAGAGATTTGTGAGAGAGAACAGGAAGTAAGGCTGTGTTTTGGAGAGGAGAGGCCTCTTTTGGAGGGCACTGTGGATTGGACTGCTCAACACTCAATCCAATCTACCTTTCTAAGACACAAAGGTAGAAAGTCAAAATCCACATGTATTATTTAGCAAAAGGCAAGGATGTTATAACTAAAAGACCAAACAATAATCCAGTGACTTAAGGAAGACTCAAGATTTTTTTTCACTCATGTAAACATACAAAGTGGTTAAACGAGCTTGCTTCACAAAGTCGTCAAGGGATCCAGGATCGTCATGTGGTGTTACATTCTGCATTGTTGCCATCTGTGTGGTTGAAGTTGGGCCAGGTTCCGCCAATGATAAAGGAGAGAAATGTGTATTACTTCCACTCACAGCCTCTAGGTGAGAACATAGGCACACGACCATGCATAACTGCAGGGGAGACTCGAATATGAAATCTATCGTAGCTATGAACTCTGGAAAGAGAAAATAAACTTTTGTAACAACTAATACTTTGTATAAAGCATTTGGTAGAGTCCCTTGGTTATCTTTGTGGGGGTACTGACTCATTTCAGGAGAGAAACAGGGGCTTCCATGTTGCTGGTGTAGATCATGGTAAAGGCAGCCCAGTTTGGGAAGCAGCAACTGCAGCACCAGTGGTTTCCTCCTTTGGCAGATTCCTGACCAAGGTTGAGGTATCATTCTGGAGCCAGGATGACATATTTCTGATTCTATAATAACTTCTGATTATGGCAAAGGCAGCGCCTCCCCTGGCCCAATTCTATTGCATGGACTTGGAAATTCTTCCTGGAACCTCAACATAGAGTTTTCTTCTTCGGTTCTCCCAATGGTTCTCCAAGTTATGTAATACCATGTAATAACTCCCTGTCTGCTTGGGAAGAGTAGATTCTGTCTTTGGCCATTGAACTCTGAAAAATATACCTACTATGTCACCAAAAGCCTGAAGTCTCCTTGGAGATCTCTCATTCACATTTTCACAATGCCCATACAGTTTACATTGAATTCCAGAGAGCATTTTCTAAGAGCTATGCCACTCTGTAGATCCCAAAAGGTGTAGAAAAGAGTATTAATTTTTCTTTTTTGTTGTTATTGTTGTTGTTCTCGTTGTTGTTTTGAGACAAAGTCTCTCACTCTTGTCCCCCAGGCTGGAGTGCAATGGCACGATCTCGGCTCACTGCAACCTCCACCTCCTGGGTTCAAGCGATTCTCCTGCCTCAGCCACCCGAGTAGCTGGGATTACAGGCACCTACCACCACGCCCAGCTAATTTTTGTACTTTTAGTAGAGATGGGGTTACACCATGTTGGCCAGCCTAGTCTCGAGCTCCTCACCTCAGGTGAACCACCCACCTCGGCCTCCCAAAGTGCTGGGATTACAGGCGTGAGCCACCGTGCCTGGCCGTATATTAATTTTTCTATTAGGTCTAAGATTCTGCTCTCACACCTCAACATCCAATCGCACCTTCATCCCTTCAACCTCAGGAAGCCTGTTATGGGGGAAGGTGAGGTGGAGAGGGGAGTCATCCAAGATGTCTAGTGAGCAGAGTCAAAACCAGAGCCCCATGAAAACTTTCTTTAAAATGTATTATATTTAAAGTCTATCAAAATGTCATTTTGTATGCAAGGTGAAGTGTTTAGAAAGAAATGGGCCGATGTGTGCAGTGTACTTTGAAATACATCAAGAAAATAAAGTGGCTGGATGCAGTGGCTTACGCCTGTAATCCTAATACTTTGAGAGGCTGAAGTGGGAGGATCACTTGAGCTCAGGAATTTGAGACCAGTCTGGGCAACATAGTGGGACCTCTGTCTCTAAAAAACATTAAAAAAGTATCCAGATGTGGTGGTGCCTGCCTATAGTCCCAGCTACTTGGGAGGCTGAGGCAGGAAGATCACTTCCGCATAGGAGACCTAAGCTTCAGGTTGCAGTGAGCCACGATCACAAGACTGTACTCTGGTCTGGGCAACAGAGAAATACCCTGAAGACAGGAGGGAAGGAAGGAAGGAAGGAAGAAAGGAAGGAAGGGAGGGAGGGAGGGAGGGAGGGAGGGAGGGAGGGAGGGAGGGAGGGAGGGAGGGAGGGAGGGAGGGAGGGATAATAAAGCAAGTATAGTAAAATGTTAATGGGGTAGAATGCAAGTGGTATTATATGGCTGCACACAGTAAAATTATTTCAGATTTGTAGCATGTTTTAAATTTTTCATAACAAAGTGTTTATAAAGTTTTGTTCATTAAAAGTAATGTTTCTTTTTTGTACAGAAACAGTATAGGTACTTCTTAAGAAAAAGTAATAATTTTCTCTTTTCCTTTATCTACTACAAATTTGTGATACATTTATTCATATTTCCCTTTATTACAAGAATAAAACCTACATATACAAATACAAGGATTTAAGATCAAATGGGATAATACTATATTGTATTTCCTAAATTGTTTTCTAATTTTATAAATGATCATAGATATCTTTCCAAGTTAATTCACATAGATCTATGTCTTTTTTGAACACTATATGGTATTTTAGAATGTGAATTACCTAATTGGTTCAACCATTCTGTTTTTGACAACTATTCATGTTGTCTTCAGTTCTTGACTGCCAAAAACAGTGTGATAAATTTCTTATACAGATGTCCTTATATACTGGTATTTTTACACCTAGTAAGTAAGTAACTAGAAGTGGAACCGTTGGCCAGTTGGGGCATATGTATTTAAAATGTTAACTAGTTCTGCCAGGTAATTTTCTAAGCAGGCTGTTTATTGTCCAACCAAGAGTGAATGAAAGTTCCTCTTTTTCCAGTCTCACCGGCACCAGAGATTATCCCTCATGAGCATTTGGATGGTGATCTTGATATGTTTTAGGATTTGTTCCAGAGGAAACAAGACAGAATAATGAAGAGAACCCCAGAATAAATGACTTACTAAGGTCACATAGTTTATTAATACCAGAATAGGGAAAGAAACTGTGGATTTCTAATTTGCAATATTTGCTTCTTCCTTTTTAGAACATGGCCTGAAGTCACTAAGTAAAAGCATTCATGGGTGACTGCCTTAGTCCATTAGCATTGCTACAAAGAAAAGAGGTTTATTTTGGCTCACAGTTCTGCAGTCTGTACAAGTGTGGTACCAGCATTTACTTCTAGTGAGGCCTCAGGAAGCTCACAATCATGGCGGAAGGCAAAGGGCAAGCTGGTACATCACATGGAGAGGAAGAAAGCAAGAGAAAGAGGGGGAGGTGCCACACTCTTTTAAGCAACCAGATATTGCATATTGCATGAACTCAGAATAAGAATTCACTCATTATCATGAGGACAGTGCCGAGATATTCATGAGGGCTCCTCCCCCACGACCCAAACACCTTCCTTCCCACCTCCAACATTGGGGATCACATTTCAGCATGACACCTTGAGAGAACAAACATCCAAACCACATCAGTGACCATTTTCATCTTGTATCAAAATTAAAATTTTATCTTTCAAACAAATTTAGTTACCCTTCTTGTCTCAGCTTTCTGACCTGTTTCAGTTCTATGTTCCTAATTTTTTAGGCAATATGGTCAAATACAGAATGTGGAATGTGGGGGATAGATACCTCAATGTTCCATCCAGCGGAGGGTGATAGAACTCTGACATATCCTCTTCTCATGCTGCTTCCAGAGGGTCATGGGTCAAAGGGGTGATACCAAACATGGAAAGAGGCATTCATGTGCACTGTCAGCCTATATAGAGCTCCCAGACTCACCTTCCAAACTTAGACAAACCTCTCTGCTCTCCTGTTTGCATCTCCCTTGCATGTAAAATGAAGATGTACCTCTTACACACTGAGAAGCAGAATTTATATATTTTTATCTATTTATTTTTTAGACAGAGTCTCACTCTGTCGTGCGGGTTTGAGTGCAAGTGGCGCAATCTCAGCTCACTGCAACCTCCACCTCCCAGGTTCAAGAGTTTCTCCTGCCTCAGCCTCCCAAGAAGCTAGAATTACAGGTGCCCGCCACCGCATCTGGCTAATTTTTCCTTTTTTTTTTTTTTTTTTTTTTTTGATGGAGTTTCACTCTTGTTGCCCAGGCTGGAGTGCAATCGTGTGATCTCGGCTCATCGCAACTTCCACCTCCCAGGTTCAAGTGATTCTCCTGCCTCAGCCTCCTGAGTAGTTGGGTTTACAGGCATGCACCACCACACCTGGCTAATTTCGTATTTTTAGTAGAGATGGGGTTTCCCCATGTTGGTCACGCTAGTCTCGAACTCCAGACCTCAGGTGATCCACCCACCTCGGCCTCCCAAAGTGCTAGGATTACAGGCCTGAGCCACTGCGCCCAACCCTAATTTTTGTATTTTTAGTAGAGATGGGGTTTCACCATGTTGGCCAGGCTGGTCTCGAACTCCTGACCTCAGGCAATCCACCTGCCTCAGCCTCCCAAAGTGCTGGGATTACAACAGGCATGAGCCACCACACATGGCCCAGAGTCTATATTTTAAAAAAAACATCTTAGTCAAGGTCTAGATATTTGGTAAAACCTCATGTAAGAATAACCTATCCTACAAACAAAATAAGTGAAATGAGAAGGAACATAAACCTAGAAACAAGTCACATTACATGGCTTTCTTTTGTCTGATTCTGGGATATTTGAATAACTATGTTGCACTACCTTGTAGTGTATATTTTGAAACTATTTTTTCCCTAAGGATGAAAGCAGCTACTCAGATACTTCAGAGTAAATGGTTCAGTAATTTAAGATATATATTCTTTCCAGTAACAGAAGTGGTGTATAACCATTTCCCACTCACAGATTAAGTCTTTGAAAAATGTTATTTTTATAGAAAAACTCCTTGTGCTAAAGCTTAAAAAAAAATACACATTACATCTTTTTTCTTCTCTTTATTGTCCAGGAAATTTTTTTAAAGTGATCTGGTCAGTATATTGTCCCAGTATCAGAGAAACAAAAAACCAACAGTAAATAGAAATAGGCCCTGAAAATATATGATAGTGCTACTCATGAAAAGGCAAACTAATTGTTAAAGACTATGAATGAATGCGAATGGGGCTAATAATTCAAATTTTCCAGGTAACTAGGCAGTTAGTGCTGATTGTGGCTGTTCTAAGTTTTAAAACGTACTTCACTTTTCACTGGGCTATCTCTGAAGTTCTCAGATACCTCAATGTCAAGGAGTACTCAATTTTTCTAAACACTCTGACGCAAGCATTCGGCAAAGAAAGAACAGCAATAGAGTCAGGGCAAAAACACCAGAGGAAAATCTTTTTATTTAATCACCAAGAAAGCTGAAAACTCGTGTTGATGTGTTATTAATGCAGTGCACTCATAGGTTAGCGCTCTCTGAGATCGTGGTCATTACTTGTTCCCAAATATGTAAACTATGAACAAGTGAACTAGAGTTGTCTCTAACTTGGAACAAGTTTTCTTTTAGTCCAAAAATACATGTTTATTATATAATCTGCATATCTTGTTTCTACAATTTTCAAATAGTTTATCACCATCATAAACATCAATCATCACTATCACTATTACTATTATAGCAATATAATATCACTATTGCAGCAATGTGATCTTGGTCAAGCTAATTGCCTCATAATCTATTACTCCCATTTATTTCTGTAAGAAGTAAGTATCATTACATGGAAGCATGGAAGTGCTATAGGATCTCAAGCCTAATTTCAGACTTTTTTTTTTTTTAATTATACTTTAAGTTCTGGGATTCATGTGCAGAACGTGCCGGTTTATTACATAGGTATATTCATGACATGGTGCTTTGCTGCACCCATCAACCCATCATCTACATTAGGTATTTCTCCTAATGCTATCCCTCCCCTTACCCCTCACCCCCCAAAAGGCCCCAGTGTGTGATATTCCCCTCCCTGTGCCCATGTGTTCTCATTGTTCAACTCCCACTTATGAGTGAGAACATGTGGTGTTTGGTTTTCTGTTCTGTGTTACTTTGCTGAGAATGATGGTTTCCAGCTTCATCCATGTCCCTGCAAAAGACATTTTTATGGCTACATAGTATTCCATAGTGTATATGTGCCACATTTTCTTTATCCAGTCTATCATTGATGGGCATTTGGGTTGCTTCCAAGTCTTTGCTATTGTGAATAGTGCTGCAATAAACATATGTATGCATGTGTCTTTATAGTAGAATGATTTATAATCCTGTGGGTATATACCCAGTAATGGGATTGCTGGGTCAAATGGTATTTCTGGTTCTAGATCCAACTTGGAACAATTTCTATCTGCCCCCCAAATACACACACACACACACACACACACACACACAAAACCCATATTCTGGGAAGTCTTTGGGATAGACAGATACTCTAGCTCAGTTAGGTTCTAAGTCTTAGGAAAATATATTCACTTTTCTTTGGGTTACTTCTTCTACATTTTAAGTGCAGTATCAACCTATCGATCTATGACAGCAACCAAGAGGAACTCTTGTCCTGCTTGTAAACTTTAGGTAGGGAGAAGCAGTCCTCCTAGGATAGTCTTACTTCGGTCTAGCCTACTGGTTCCTACCTCGGAGTAATTTTTGCCCTCCCACCCAAGGGAAAGAACATCTGGCAATGTCTAGAGGCATTTTTTGGTTATCACAACTGAGGCAGAGGTGTGCCACTAACATCTAGTGGGTAGCATCTAATGGGTACCCTGGTGCTGCTAAACATCCTACAATGCAGAGGACTTCCCCCACACTCACACACAACAAACAATTATCCAGTCCCAAATGTCAATGTCAATAGCAGAGGTTGAGAAAACTTTATGTAGGCCGGAGGGACTGGCATGTCACCAACAGCTTTAGTGCCAATAACTTTCTTATCATCCCTATTCTCATTTTCTCTTTCCCTCCCACCCTAGCTCCAAATATAGCAGACAAACCACTCCGTTACCAACTGAAATGATTCATATATAGTAATCATGGCTAACTCATCTTGAGAAATATGACTAATATTGGCCATTTCTGAAAAGTGAGTTGAATGGTCTATTAAAATAAGTAAATAATTTCAAGTTAATAATCCACTTTGAATCACAAACTATTTGAGTTGGCCATGTTAATATATCAATGCGCAACTCCATATGGTCAACTTGAGTGTCCTCACTTTTAGATTATTCCCGGCCAAAAACAAAAACAAAAAATCAAAGAAAATGTTCAAGCCAACTGTGAAAATGGGTGAGTTTCTTTGTATACCCATGTAAAAACACACATAGTCACTTTTTGAATATGAAAAATAATCATCTAGGAAATATTTCTTTCTTTTTTTGAGACAAAAGTCTTGTTCTGTTGTCCAGGCTGGAGTGCGGTGGTGTAATCTTGGCTCACTGCAACCTCCGCCTCCTGGGTTCAAGCAATTCTCATGCCTCAGTTTCCCAAGTAGCTGGGACTACAGGCACACACCACCACACCTGGCTAATTTTTGTATTTTTAGTAGAGATGGGGTTTTGCCATGTTGGCCGGGCTGGTCTTGAACTCCTGACCTCAGGTGATCTGCCCACCTCAACCTCCCAAAGTGCTGGGATTACAGGTTTAAGCCATTGTGCCCAGATTTATCTAGGAAATATTTCTATTTGGCTTAATATCTGTGGATTAAGTCAACTAGGACAGGTGGCAGGACCATCAGTCCAGGTAAGTCTGTGTCAAAGGTAAACTCAAGGTATTCTCTAGCCCAAGTAAGTTACCACCTAAATTAAAAGATTAAGGGAAAACTTGGAATAAAATAGTTGTTAATACTGACAATAAAGATTTGCTCATATGTGGAAGGGTTGTTTCCTCTATATTTATGAAGAAACTGTATAAGCTGAGCCCTGCTGGCTTGGTCTTTGACATACTACAGGAGAGTAGAAAATTATTTTACTATCTCAACTAATCCTGGCTTTCGAGCCAATTGTTTTATTGTAAAAGTTCTATCTTTGATGTCAGAAGTAATTACTTCTTACTCTTCACATTTCTGCCTTTACAGTCTTAAACCATTCCCACCTCCATCCTTGATCAACTACATAATTTTTGGTACCCAGTGCAAAATGAAAAGATGGGGCCTATTCAAATATTATTAAGAATTTCAAGATGGTGACAGCAGAGCCTTAAGCCAAGTATGGGGCCGTCCTAAGTGCATCTGTCATATTATACACCCATAAAGCCAGCTCTTCTCCATTTTATCCCAATAGATTCCTGTGAGATCATGTACACAGAAATGCAGTTTTTAAGCCGTTACCCTGAAGGGCCTCCATATACAGTTGAGCAGATGCTGCACTGCACAATTCTAAGAATATTCACGTCAGAGGTTAAGGAGATTGCATCTTCTTCTTCTTCTTTTTTTTTTTTTCCTTGGACAGACTCTCGCTCTGTTGCCCAGGCTGGAGTGCAGTGGCACGATCTTGGCTCACTGCAACCTCCACCGCTCCAGTTCAAGCGATTCTCCTGGCTTAGCCTCCTGAGTAGCTGGGATTACAGGGCACCTGCCACCACACCTGGCTAATTTTTGTATTTTTAGTAGAGACGGGGTCTCACCATGTTTCCCAGGTTGGTCTCGAACGTCTGACCTCAGGTGATCCACCCACCTTGGCCTCCCAAAGTGCTGGGATTACAGGCATGAGCCACTGCGCCCGGCAGGAGATTGCATCTTCTAAAACTGGGTGGCACACAACCTGCATCCCCATATGTGCCAGCCCTAGCAGCAGTTACATAAATCATATTCTTTGCTAGTTCAGTAAAGAGAGTCATAATACATAGTTACTACCTTTCTTATCCACCAAAAACTGCAAAGTGACTCAGTTGATCCTCAAATTCTGTGACTCTTCTATCTTTCCCTTTGTTTGCAATCATCAGAGAGGGTGATTTTCATTTATTAAATTCTAGTTCAAAGATAAGAAAAAAACTCTTTTGTATTTTTCTCATAAACAAAACTATTTTTCTTGTTTTTTTCTGAATATTTGAAGCATTAATTTCCTGGCATTTCCTTGGTAATATAACCCATTTATAGATTAGAATTTTATTCTGATTCATGTCTTACTTGGGAAAGCACTAGCGTTTATGGAAGATCTCCTGTGAGAGTCGAAGGGAATGCCTCATGGTCACTGAATCAACACAGTAGATTTATTGGATATTATAGCTGAAAGTGACCTAAAAAATTTTCTTCCTCTACCCTCTCCTCATACAGGTGATAAATTGAAAACTGGACTTGGCACCAGTGCCATAGGTAGAAACTGGAAGAGTAAAGAAAGACCAGATCCCAGATCTCAGCAATCCTGATTTCTGGTACAATCAGAGAATATGTGCTTAAATCAGACCCATCCTGATAGAAAAATGATAAATGTTTCTTTCAGCATGTGAAAAATCTATGTCTTGTGAATAATTATAACTGTGACTTTGACTTGACAGATAACATGTTAGCAGCTACCCAGTCAGATCCTGTGATCTCACAGTGTCACTGTGGCATGACTGCATGAAATGGATGCTGTTAGTCATTGCAGTCTATTAGCAAAGTGGTTAAGATTCCTTATGTGCTGTCAGTGTAAACCCTCTTACTTCAGGTGTTTACAACAAACTCATAGGCATTCTGTTCCTAGTCAGACATCTGAAGCATAAAAACTCTCCACAATAAAAATAATTTAGAAGTATTTACTAAAAATTCAGAAATATCTCAGACATTTACAACATTTTATCAAACACAAAAAGGAGAGTTTACAAGCCAACTTGATTTTGCAATATATTTAAATTTGAAAATCATCATGAAATCTTGAAAGAAACATTGATTCAAACTTTCCTATATACAACAAACCATCAGAATTACTGGCCTCTGAAGTGATTTCACTTTGTCGTTGTGTTTCTATTTGACTTGGAGTCAATGTTTCTCTCACTGTAACAGAGAGAGGGGATTTCTTATCACCAGAACCAGACTGTGTTAAGTTCTAAATGTGAGGAGACAGAGCTTCCTTAGAAGCCCATGCTTCCTACCACCTCTATTATACACAGATAATTGTTTTTCTGCCAGTTCATTATTTCTTGATATTCTTTGCCCCAAATGGATGATAGGATTTTTTCTGAAAAGTATTAAAACTGAACCTCAAAAAATTTGGCTACCAAGTCAGTGTTATATATTAAGTAATAATCGGCCCCATAGTTCTAAAAAACATTCATGATTTCTATAAAAGCTAACCCTCCTTTTAAGGTGATATATTTGATAGCTTTGTGAGCCAGCACTATTCCCCTTATCAGGAAGCACTGACATGAAATGATACATGGAACAGGAATGGTGCTTAAGACAATATATCAGTTATTTCCTCATGTTAATATAGGTTGCATGCTTGGCCCTGACTCTTCATTGCTCCCTGTACCTATATGTTGCCATGTGATTTTGAAATTCTGCCCCTTGACCTCGAACTTGAGAAGGTGATTTATTTGGGCCAATGTGATACAAGTAGAAATGCAGATTTCCCATTGCTTTTGTGTATCTTTGCCATTGTCATGAGAAGATCTGCCTTGCCTAGCCTGAGCCAGGAGGGAAGAACAGAGACAGGTGGAAAGAACAAAACTGCCCCGGCCAACCCACAGAGAAACAGCAAGCAGCAGTGTGGCCCCAGGCCACGCAGTCTAAAGCTGAGACTCCCAGTCAAGCCCAGCCTGTCAGCCAATGTGCAAAGTCCCTCAGACACATGGGTGGTAAGAAGTGATTCTTATCTAAAGCCACTGAATTTTGAGATAGTTTCTCATTCAGTAACAGGTAATATGTTAAGCTTTTATTGTCAAAACCAGGAGCAAGGCATAGCTGAAAATAGTTTATTTAGGACTTCTCTCAGAGTCAAAAATAACTTATTTAGGACTTCTCTCGGTGTCCAAAATAAGGCCAGAAAAATACTCTGTCAAGTTGCCATGCTTATTATTTTCAAACAGAGGAAACTGTTTTTATTTGGAGACAAGAATAGATAACAATGGCTAGCATTTGTTGAGTTTGCTGACAAACAGGTGGCCCTCCAGCTCTTTTGAAATAATAGTTTTCAAAGTTTGGACACCCTGGAAATGTTTTGATATGTAGAGACCAGAGGTTCCTTGCCATTCTGAAAATACCCCACTTTAGCTAATCTGCACCTCTCACTTAGAATCCCAATGCTATTTCTCCAACATAGGGTGTTTAGCTTTTATTTAACAAGATTTTATGGTCAATGGACACTACTATACTTTCGACTTACTAAATATCAGATATTTTTCATTTTATTGGGTTTAATGCTAAGATCAGAGGCTAAAGAATTCAAACTGGATTAACAGAGACTTTAGATTCTGAATAATTCTCATGAATATTGTAGGTGTTTGATCTAAATATCAAAGTAATTTCAAATTTACTAATATTTAAATAAATGAAAGAATAAGCATAATTGTTAGGCCAATATATTTTACATCACAGTTATTGGATTCATAAAGCATTACTAACATATAGATGCTTCCCCATGTGTATAACTTTTCTAATGATTTAATTGAAGTCAGTATCTTGGTTTGAGATGTACTTTGAGAATGAACTCAGGATATTTACTCATAAAAGTACTAGTGCAAACTAAACAAATAGCTAATGAAGGTAGAGAGATTATAAATAATTTTAAATATTAAATTAAGTATCGGAAAATGGATTGTGCCCTTAACAACAAATAGCTCTTTTTCATTTACTTCATGCAAAATGACTTTAGAGGTTAAAAAAAAAAAAATCAATGTTTCATTACCTGAAGACCTTGCTGAGGATTGAGAATATTTTTCTGCTGTTGACATCTTATTAAGATTATTTAACAAGGAAGTAATACATTTACCTCATTGGTGCTAAAATTGATATGTTTTTCAAAATACAGTCCAGAGTTTTCAGAGAAAACCTATGGATTTTTGATTCAATGTCAGTATCTATCACTAAAAGCTGTGAAATAAAACATTAACTGTGTAGAGTCAAGAGAATAGAAAACATATTAAACAATAAAGTCCCGCCTTAGTGATGCTATTAAAAGTGGCAAAGAACATAAATATATTTTATGAGATTATTTTAAAAATTGCTACTTTGCATTAATTTGCTATTGGTAGTACATGTATTTTATCATTTTATAATTATGCCTTCAAAAACCTAGATACTTTATTTATTTTAATATAGAGAAAATAGAGACATTTTATTTAAAACATAAAAACAAGCTTTCTTTTCATTAACTTTGACATTAATTCAGGTTTATAGAAAGGTTCCAAGAATTGTACTTAACATTAGAATTTCCATGTGCCCTTCATTCATATTTTCTAAATGTTAATATTTTACCATATTTGTTTTATCACACCCCTCTCCTTAATATATATAGAACTGTTTAAGAGTAAGTTGCAGACATGGTATTATATTTTCCCCTAAATATCTCAGTGTGTATATCCTCAAGCCAGTTGCCTTACATAAACGCAGTACAATTACCAATGTCAGGAAATTAATATTGATATAGTACTATAAGATAATCTATAGGCCTCATTTAATCAATTACCCATTACAATAATGTTGTTTATAGCAAAAAACATTCAGGTTATGCATTACATTGAGTTGTGATATCCACCTCCTTTAAACACTCTCTTCTCTCCTGGAGGATTTCTTTACTAAGACTGTCTCCCCTTCTAGGTACACCTGTAGGTACCTCTCTTGTGAGCCATATTATGACCTACTGCATAATTTTTCAAATATGGGGTTAACTTTCTCATAATGGTGATAACTTCAGAACAATCTTAACACTAGGGCAAGCTTCCCTCTTTTCTCTTCAGTGCAATTTTACCTAAGTTGTCCTCTATGAAGGCTAGCAGGAGGAGCATAAACAAGTATTATAGAAAATAGCTTGCTTAGATTGGATGTTTAGAGTTACTTAGAGTTAATTTGAATTTTTAAAATTTTGTCTTGTAATTATTCTAAAACATGAGTTTTTTCTGATTTGATTTCTTGTCGTCGTTTTTTTTTCCCCCTTTGGAGGAAATGTTGGACCATTTATATTTACATCACTCCCATTGCTGGGTTATTGGGGAAACTGAAAATTCATGACTTCCTAAGTCCCCAGAACAATTATGTCTTACCGTATGTTAGAAATGCTTTTGTGATTGCAAGGAAGAGGAAACATAATTCATAGGTAGGGAGTTACGCTTCCCCTTAGGAAATTGAAAGGTATAAGAGATTGTTGTAACCACACTAACAATGAGAAAAAGCTGCATATTCTATAACATCAAGCTGCTTTCCATAACACAGGCTCTTTTGATTTCATGCAGCCTCTCTTCCTTTGCATGCTGGCTTTCACTGTTTTGCATGAAGCCTCATAGTTGTCCTATGGCTGCCATTGTCTCAAGTTTAAGGCAGAAGAAAAGAAAATGGGTCTGTTCTAGCCTTCTTTTATCAGGAAAAGCAAATTTTCTTCAAAAGTGAACATCAGGCCTCCATTAACATCTCATTGGCCATAAAAGTTTGTAATTTGCTTTTTTCAGTCTCTATAGTGGAGGTGGGGAGGGAGAAGTAATTTGAGAGTGACAGCTGGGTTAGTCAACACAGGATCTATATACTTCTTTTATGTACCTAACAGCACTAAGTGGATTTCAAGTCACATGTGTTGAACTGAATTGCAATTTGACTGCAACCAAAATTTGCACATAGGACCATGGTCGTATTTATTTTTCCAGAAAAATCAACGATTATTTTCATTATATGATATGTTAAGTAGAGAATAATGCCATTAGTCCTCATCTTAGGAGTCCATCAATGGTATTATAGATGGCGTTGTATTTAGAGAAAGCAAAAACAAAAAAGATCAATATTTATACAGAATACAGAAACATAAGCTATGAACATCTGACCAAAAGCAGACATTTGAAATAAAGAACACTGCCTCCATCTGACCTAGTTGATATGTCTATGAACCTTTCCCTTACCTAGCACTTACGGTGTGCTTCTGTTAGCATTGTTGCAGATAGCCAAAGGAGCGATATATATAAAGTTCCTTGCACAGTGCTCAATAAAAAATGCCAGCAATGACTTGTGATTTTATTAGTGCTATAATGTTTTAGCCAGTGCAATAAGAAAAAGACATGAAAATCATTCAGACTGGCAAAGTAGAATTAAAATTCTCTTTATTCCACACATCTATCTACGTACAAAGTCCCAAATAATCTAAAAAAAAAAAAATTCACTAGAAGTAATTTGTGAATGTATTGAGGTTTTATAACACAAGGCCAATATTTAAAACTCAATTGTATTTTTACATACTGGTTATGAACAATTGGAAATTAAAATTGAACAAATGATACTATTAATAATAACATTAAAGAAAACATAAAACATTTATTTAAGTGTACTTCTAACAAACCATGTATAGGGCCTGTACACTGAAAACTAGAAAGACTTTCTGAAATATACTAAATGAAAGAAATTAAATGAGAGGTACTTTGTTCAAGAATCAGATGATTTAGTGTTGTTATGATATAAATTATGTTCAAATAGATCTATGAATTAAAGTAATGCCAATCAAAATTCCAAGAGTATCTTTCTTGTTTTTTATAGAAAATTACAAGCTGGGCTGGGTGCAGAGGCTCATGTCTGTAATCATAGCACTTTGGGAGGCTGAGGTGAGAAAATTGCTTGAGCTCAGGAGTTCAAGACCACCCTGGGCAACATGGCAAAACCCTGTCTCTACAAAGAATAAATTAACCAGGCATGTTGGTGCATGCCTGTAGTCCCAGCTATACAGGTGGCTGAGGTAGGACGATCACTCAGGTTGCAGTAAGCCAAGATTGTGCCACTGCACTCCAGCCTGGGTGACAGAGTGAGACCCTGTCTCAAAAAAAAAAAAGAAAGAAAGAAAGAAAGAAAGAAAGAAAGAAAGAAAGAAAGAAAGAAAGAAAGAGTACAAGCTGATTCTATAATCCTCATGGAAATGCAAAAAACCTAGAGTTATCAAAACAATTTTGAAAACAAATAATAATGTTGAAGAACTCATTCTACCTGATTCTAAGACTTAATATAAAAGTACAGCATCAAGACAGTATAATATTGGCATATGAATAGTTAGTATCAATGGGGCAGAAGAGAGTTTAGAAATAGACCCACATATATATATAGCCAGTTGATTGTCAACAAAGTTGTCAAGGGAACTTGACATAGAAATGGGTATTTTTTCAATAAACTCTGCTGGATAATTGGATATTCATATGCAAAATAGAAACAAAACCAAAACAGAATCTCAACTTTTTCTGCATTACCTTAAAATCATATAAATTTAGCTCAAAATATATTATATACCTAAATGTAATACCTAAAGCTTTGGGGAGAAATCAAAGGAGAAAACTGTTGTGACCTTGGGTTAGGCAAAGATTTCTTACATATGATACATAGATACATATGTATCGTACATATGATACATAGAAAGTGCAAACCATAAAAGAAGACATTGGTAAATTATACTTCATTAAAATCAACAACTTCTGCTGTTTACAAGACAGTACTAGGAAAATGAAAATAGAAACAAGAAAATGGAAATAAATATTTGCAAAACATAGATCTGATAAAAGACTTAGAGTATATATTCAAAAACTCTTAAAACTCAGTAAGAAAACAAGCAATTCAATTAAAACTAGTCAATGATTTGAATAGACATGTTACCAAAAAGAAGTTATGACTGCAAATGATTACACATAAGTACATGGGAAAAATCTTCAACTTCATTAGCTAATAGGGAAATGCAAATTAAAACCTCAATGAGATAATAATACATATTTACTAGAATGATTAAAATGAAAAAGACCAACAACCGTGTTAGCGAGGATGCAGAGCAACCAGAACTGTCATGTATTGCTGATAGAAGTACAAAATGGTATAGCCAGTTTATAAGAAAAACAGTTGGTATTTTCTTCTAAAGTTAAACCCATCTATATTCATTTTCTTGGGATAGCCCTGCTAAGGTGGGATCAATTCCCTATACAAAATTGATTCAGATGCCAAGACTGATGCTGGAACATATGCACCAACAGGATGCGAAAAATTTATTACTCACACAATGTGGCTTTCTGGGAGAGCAGAGCAACCCGAAATGGCAACCTAAATGGTGGGAGCAAAGAAAGGGGTGATGGCTTTATTTGTTATTGTGGTGAGGGCATAGGACAAAGAAAAGTATGGCATGGTTTGAACTTCCCCACTGGCAACAAGGAAGGGAGCAAGCACATGGACTTTTACATGGCTTGTCCAGATGGGAAAAAATGGGAAGGGGCCGGGTGGGGCTTGAAACCTGTCTGTGATCAAACATAAAAAACAGAGTCCGACCTGGTGCATTGGTTCACACCTGTAATCCCAGCACTATGGGAGGCTGAGGCAGGCAGATCACTTGAGGTTAGGATTTCGAGACCAGCCTGGCCAACATGGTGAAACCCCATCTCTACTAAAAAATCCAGCCTGAGTGACAGAGCAAGACTCTGTCTTCAAAAAAAAGAGTCACTTTATTCCACTTGTTCTATGACCTAGCAGTTCCACTCCTAGATGTTTATCTAAGATAAATAACATATCCACAAAAAAGGTGTATGTAAGTGTTTATAATAAAAACCGGAAAGCTACTCAAAAGCCTACTGGCTGGTGAATCAATAAATAAATTGGAATACTGCTCAGAAAAAAAAAAAAAAGGAACAATTTCTAGGTACATGCAACAACAAGGAGGAATTTCAAAAGCATTATGCTAGCTGACAGCAGCCAGATTCAAAAGGCTAAATACAATGTAATTATAGTTGTATGTCAATCTGAAGAAGGCAAACTACAAAGGCAGAAATCAGGTAAGTGGCTACCAGGAGCTGGAAGTTGGTAGAGGGAACTGATTTCAAAGGCACATGAGAAATTTCTGAGATAAGATCTTGATTGTGGTGGTAATTACATGGCTGTATAGATTTCTCAAAACTCAAGAAACTATACTTCTGGAAGGTGAAATTTTCAGTATGAAAATTATACAACCATAAACGTAGTAAAAATACACCTTTGTAAGGGAAATAGTGATAATATTATTGTTTTTCATTTCTATATTAATACACTGAAGCTAAAAAAAAAAAAACTATGTAATTTACTGAATACCACCCATGTGATAAATGGCAGAGGTAGCATGTAAACACAGATCACCAAACCCTCATCCCAAGCTCTTTCATGATATTACATTTTTTTAAATCTAATACAAGTAGTTTTATAACCTTTTCTCATCAGCAGTATAATGTGGAAGAGGGTTTAAACTTGTCTGGTGTTATCCCGAAAGGTAATATTAAGTCCATTAGGCTGACAGATAGAAGTTATCATGTCAAATCATATTAGATTTTTATTTGTTATTATGGTGAGGATATAGGACCAAGTAGGGTATGGCGTGGTTTGAACTTCCCCACTATATTGTTTTCTTAATATAAAAAACTACTTAAACAATGAAGCCTTTTTAAAAATGGGTAACTGATTGATAACATTTAGGGAAATATCAATAGGCCAGAGAAAATGGGTGTGCCGCTACAACAGCTCGTCTCTAAGTGTCCAGCCATCACTTCTGCTGGATAAAAAGGTGAAAGACATGTATTGCATTTGATAATGTAAAGTACAGTCCTAAGACCAGTGAGTATCACAGAGATGAAAAAGTTGCAATTGCTAACCTGAAGACATAAATGATAACATGTTAAAAAGCCTATACCTACAGAAAGTAATTGTGTATGGCCTATGTTTTAAAAGCAAAGCCACAACATAATACAGTTATGTATATGTATTTATGAAGCCTGTGTAAGAGAAAACAAAGATTATTATCTTTTCAACCAATGGCATAAAACACTGTTCAAATTATGACAGGCATTAAGAAAAACCTATCCATAACGTCTACTGATTAAAATTAAGCAAATTTAATTAATGAGACTGAATATAATTCCTTTTCTTATCATTGATAGATTTCAATTAAACTTTACGTTAGAGTGGTGGGATTAGGTAATTTGGACCTTTTCTTTGTATAATTGTGAAGCATTTTTGTGTAATTTCTTTTTATAATTGTGAAGGCTTTAATTTTAAAGCCTTGAGGATAAAGATATGCAGCTACAGGTAATTACTGTGTATACAAGAATAATGTAAACATCTACTGGGCTGGGACTCAATTAGAGTCTCTGAACTCAAGGGCAGAATTTAGTCCTGATCATTTGAAAATAACAGCATCCTCCCTTATAATTATAAGATCAATGACTGACAAGATAATTAGTATATCTGATAATCAAGGTAATAGCTTTTGCAGATCTGATTAGAGTATATTCGGTTGCTTGGAAAACATACCAAAGGTGTTAAACTAATCTTCTATACTTAAGATGATGGCTGAATCTTAAGAAACTAATAGGAATAAGCTGTATTCCTCACTTCATAAACAGTGGGAGGCAATGAATAAATTAGTATCACTCACTCATGAATTATGATTATAGTTTTAGAGCACAGTTAGGACAGAAGTGCTATCCTTTGAGGAAGGTCATCAATTTGAATACCTAAATCCCAACCAATTGTCTGACTTGTACTATCCTTTCAATCTAACTTGAAAGATTGGATATCCTTTCAGTCTAACTTGGAGAAGTATATTAGAGACAAACTCAAGATATTTACAAATCACAAAGTTAGTCTTTCATCAGACAAAATGTCTGTAGCAGCTTGGTTTGAGAATCACATAAGCCTGGATTTAAATCTTTGCGATGATGTGTAGACAGACCTCTGACAAATTTCACAGTGGGCATCTGTGTTTTGCCTGCACACCTTTTCGTTGGGACACAGGGCCTTTATTCTCCCTTTGGTCATAGAGCCTTTATTTTGCCTTGAAAAGTCCTCCCACATCAGTAGTGTGCAGTCTTGTTTGGGCTGTAAATTGACGCTTCACTTGATTTAATATTTGCGATGACTCTGAAGTGGGGGTTAATTTTGTCTCTATTTTTCAGATGAGGAAACTGAAGGTTAGAGATATTAATAAATCTATCCAATGTAAAGATAATCAACATTAATTAACATAAAAATAACCTCAAAATCTCAGTGGCTTCATGCAATAAAGGTGAATTTCTTCCTCATGTAAAGCCTGGTTTTTATACAAGTTTACATAGCTCTCCTGGGCAGCTTTTCTCTGGATGCCATTTCACAGATGGAGGCACTCTCCTTATTTGGGCTCTGTTATTTTGCATCTTTCAATATCACAAGAATGTCATCTTGCCAGCAATTAAAGATGGAGTCAGGGGTTACAGAACATAAGGAAGGCACTATAGCTACCCAACTACCCCAACTTAGAAGTGATACACATAAACTCTGACCATATTCTACTGGCTAAAATTAATCACAAGATGCAAGGAAGCCGAGACACACAGTCTTTCTTTTTGGCCAAAATGAAACTAAAATGTAGCGCTGTCTGTTCCATAATTAAAAAACACTGGTTAATGTGGGTGGAGCCTAGATTACTGCCCCTAGCTGAATGTTGAGTTCAGACCCTTAGGCACTGTGCTGTTATACTGACGTGTGGTTGGCACTTATTAAATGCATGAGACAGTGTTAGGTAAATGGTAACTTTCTTCTCAGGAAGAAAGAAAGTGAGAGAACAAGGAAAGGAAGGAAAGAAGGAAGGGAGAAAAGGAGGAAGGGAAAGGAAATAAAGACTAGTCACAACTAGTTCAATTAAGTTTCTTTATTTTGTGTCTCTTACCTCTCTTAATGTCATTAATGTGGTAAATTGGGGATGTAGAACAAACAGTCATATTTTAAAAATCATAATAGCTCAGGAAAAGAAAGAAATAACAGCAGAAATAAAAAGGTTACATGCAGACTGACCTACCTCCTAACTCAGCCCATTCAAGTAAGAGATTCAGCTCACTAAGCAGAATCTACTGTGATGGTGCTTTGAATGTCAATGACACAGTTTTGATACTCCTTGAGTCTCTGCATTTGCATGTATAATACCAATTATATGCCTCAAGTCTTCTCTGCATTTATGCCTAAAATTAGCTCCTTTTGAAGTTTTCCCAAGTATTTATTAAAAGTTTCAAGGTACTTTGTCTCTCCTGAATCCATGTTAGTTTCCCATCCAGCCCCCTTACCTGACCACCCCTCTGCCTCAGGTGAACTTCATGGGCTCTGTGCTGGGCTCCATGATACTTAATTAGAACAACTGGTAGAAAATATTGAAAATTAGATCAGGGGAGAGGAAACAATATTATCCTCTTATGTATGTCTCTGAAGATGTGCTAGCTCTTCTCTAAAATCCTCTCAGCATAGGAGATACTGGGCAATAACTTTCAAGAAGATCATATAAAAGGTTCAAATGATAAACCTTTTATAAATAATAAATGAATGATAAATTAGCCTAAAATTCCTATCCAATCTTACATCTATTCTAGGCACTCTTATTGGTCTTCTCTTCCTTTGCTTCCAGCCTTAATACATGTGCCAAAGGGCAGCTGGTCCTACTCCCACCTCCACCGCTAGAAACGTTCCCGGCATCCTCAAGGTCTCAGATCTTGGCCAATCTACCTCTAAACCTCCATGAGAAGTTTAGTTTTTCTCCCTTCAGTGCAAGGCCAACATGGAGATCTTTATTTCCTGATGCCAAAATGACAATTTTCTAGTCCCTTCAGGGAAAACCCCTCCTCCAACTGTATGTGTATGGTTTTGACCTGTGGCTCAAACAAGACAACCATACAGTAGTTTGATATCAGAATACTCACATTTTTGGTGCTATACATATTTTAAATATGACCACACATGAGATACAACAGTTTGACACAGGTGAGGCTACACTAAGCTTACCCGAGAGCTACAAATATATGTTTTGGCCAAAAGGGAAACATACTGGTTTTCCTGAATGAACAGCCTGTATTTAATAAGTTATGCAAACTCTGTTGAACTTAACACAGAGTTTCTGAGCCTAAAGATAGAGCTTATTCTCCCAAGACAGTTACTTAAAGACTCTTTAATGTGTGGATAAATAAATAATGAGCATACCTAATGGTAAGGTAAATATCTGTGAAGATTAAAAATCCATGGTGATATACAGTCCCAATACATGAAAAAACATCCTATTTTATTCTGTCCAAATAGAAAGTTTGGTTTATTGACACCCATTCCCTAATAATCTCATTCAAGATTATTAACAACTTATCATAAGTTTTATGACAGTCAACACACAAATAATCATTACCTAAAGAGGGGCCTAAAAGGACATTACCTAAAGGGACAACTTTATGCCTACAGACTTGATAACCTAGATAAAATGAACCAATTCCTTGAAAGGTACAATCTGCCAAAGCTCTCACAAGAAGAAATAAACAATTTGAACAGCCTTATTATCTGTTAAAGAAATTAAATGAATAATAAACTTCCAAAACAGAAAGCACCAGGCTCAGATGGGCTTACAGGTGAATTCTACCAAATATTTAAGGAAACAAATTACACCAATTCTCTACAGTCTTTTTCAAAAGACACAGGCAAAATAAATAATTTCTAACTCATTCTACGTAAACAGCATTACCCTAATACCAAAACCACACAAAGACATCACAATAATAATGAGAGATCAGTATCTCTCATTAACATAGGTGCAAAAATCTTCAATAAAATATTAGCAAATTGAATTTAATAATATATAAAAAGAATTGTGCATAATGCCAACTGGGATTTACCCCAGGTATGCATGCCTGGTTCAATATTCAAAAATCAACTAATGCAATTCATCACTTTAACAAGCTAAAGAAGAAAATCATATGATCATATCAATAAATGCAGAAAAAGCATTAAAATGCAATACTTATTCATGATCAAAGCTCTCAGTTAACTAGGAATGATAACTTCATAAAGAATATCTACAAAAAACTTATGGCTAACATACTATTTAATGATGAGAAATTATCAGCTCTCCCACTAAAATAAGAAATAAGGCAAGGATGTCCTCTCTCTTCACTCCTTTTCAACACTACATTTGAAATTTTAGTAATGCAATAAAACAAGTAAAAGAAATAAGAGGTATACAAATTGGGGAGGAAGACATAAAACTGTGTTTATATATGATATGATTATCTGTATAGAAAATCTAAAAGAATCACTACAAAAAATCTCCAGGAACCAATAAGCAATTATGGCAAGGTTGCATACAAGATTAATAAACAAAAGTCAATTGCTTCCATATATACCAGCAATGAGCAGGCGGGATTTAAAATTAAAAGCACAATACCATTTACACTGCCACCCCAATATAAGAAATAATAAAGTATAAATCTAACAAAATATGTACAAGATCTATAAGGAAAATTACAAAACTGCAATTACAAAATCAAAGAATAAATGGAGAGTTATTCCATGTTCATAGATAAGAAGACTCAGTATTGTCAACCTGTCAGTTCTTTGCAATGTGGTCTATAATGCTATCCCAATCAAAATCCCTGAAAAGGAGTTATTTTGTGGCTATCAACCCCTGATTTTAAAGTTTATAGAAAGAGGCAAAAGACCGAGGATAGTCAACACAATGCTGAAGGCGAAGAGCAAAGTTGAAGGACTAACACTACCTAATTTCAAGACTTACTGTAAGCTATAGTAATCAAGATAGGGTGGTATTGGCAAAGTAACAAATAGATTAATAGAAAAGAATAGAGAGGTAAGAAATAGACCCACATAAATATAGTCAGTTGATCTTTGACAATGGAGCAAAGATGGTCTTTTCAACAAATGGTGCTAGAACAACTGGACATCCACATGTAAAAAAACTGAATCTATACAGAGACTTTACACTCTTTACAAAAATGAATTCAAAATGGATAACAGATCTAAATGTTTGAAAACTATAAAGCTTCTAAAAGATAACATCCCAGACAATCTAGATAACCTTAGGTTTGCTGATGACTTTTTTAGCTACAACAACACTAAAGGCACAATTTATGAAAAAGAGAGTTTAATGAAAAGAATTCTCATTAAAATTAAAACTTCTCTACCAAGACACTGTCAAGAGAATGAAAAGACAAGCCACAGAATGGGAGAAAGTATTTGTGAAAGATATATCTGATAAAGAACTGTTGTTCAAAATATGGAAAGAACTCTTAAAACTTAGCAATATGAAAACAACTTGTTTAAAAAATGAACCGATGACCTTAACAGACACCTCACCAAAGAAGATACACAGATGGCAAAAAAAAAAAAAAAAAGCATATGAAAAGATGCTCTTCATCATATCTCATTATGGAAACACAAATTAGAGCAACGATGAGCTACCATTCTACATCTATTAAAATTTCCAAAATCCAGAACACTGACAAAACCAAATTCTGGCAAGGATGTGGTGTAACAGGATCTCTCATTCATTGTTGCTGGAAACAAAAATGAAACAACCACTTTGGAAGACAGTTCAGCAGCTTCTTACAAAACTCAATATGCTCTTACCATAAAGTTCAGCAATCACCCTTCTTGATATTTACCCAAAGACACTAATAACTAATGTTCACACAAAAAACCTGAACATAGATGTTTATGGCAGACTTATTCATAATTGCCAAATCTTAGAAGTAACCAAGATGTTCTTCAGTAAGTGATCAGATAAACTGCGGTACATTCATACAATGGAATATTATTCAGTGCTCTAAAGAAAAATGAGATATTCAGCCATGAAAAGACATGGAAGAAACTTGAGTGTATATTATTAAGTGAAAGAACCCAATCTGAAAAGGCTACATACTGTATGATTCCAACTATAAGGCCATTCTGGAAAAGGCAAAACTATAGAGACAGTGAAAAGGTCAGTGGTTGCCAGGATACTAATGTAGGGAACGAAGGATGGCTAGGCAGAAAGCAAAACATTTTTAGGGCAGTAAAAATATTCCATTTGATACTATAGTGATTGATGTCTGTCAATATATATTTATCTAGACCCATGGAATGTACACCATCAAGAGTGAACCCTAATGTAAACCATGAACTTTAGGTGATAATGATGTGACAATGTAAGTTTATCAATTGTAATATAAATGTACCAGTCTGATAGAGGATATTGATAATGGGAGAGGCTATGCATGTGTAGGGGCAGGAGACGTATGGGAACTCTCTGCACTTTTTGCTCAATTTTGCTGTGAACCTGAAACTGCTCTAAAATATAAAGTCAATTTAAAAAAAAAGAAGCAAGCTCAAAATGTATTTAATTCAAATTTTGTGCAATCTTTAAAATTGTCCAATGCTTCACAGAGACCCTGCTTTTTGGATTTTGAGTCTTGCCATATTTTGGTAATGTGTGAGCCAGCAGCAACAATGAGCATTCATAGAAAAAGACTTTGGAAATTACTGTGTGATTCCAATACAGTATATCATAAACCAAGCCCCCAGAAGAGAGAATTTTCAGTGTCACCATTTTAGGGTACCACTATAATTCTTTTTATACTCAACTAACTTCAAATAAAGTACTCATGCCGGGCATGGTGGCTCACACCTGTAGTCCCAGCACTTTGGGAAGCCGAGATGGGCGGATCACCTGAGGTCAGGAGTTTGAGACCAGCCTGGCCAAGTGAAACCCCGTCTCTACTAAAAATACAAAAACTAGCTGGGCATGGTGGCTGGTGCCTGTAATCCCAGCTACTCGGGAGGCTGAGACAGGAGAATCGCTTGAACCCGGGAGGCAGAGGTTGCAATGAGCTGAGATCGCGCCACTGCACTCCAGCCTGGGCGACAAGAGTGAAACTCTGTCTCAAAAAAAAAAAGAAAGAAAATGAAGTACTCTTAATTAAAAAAAAATAAAAAAAAGAAAAAGAGTACACAATCCTATCTCACGGCACTCCTACAAATACACACACACACACACACACACACACACACACACACAGACACACGCTTCAGCTTTTCAGAGCCTGGTAACTTTTTGCCATATTCTTCCAAAAAAGCAGTGTTTGAGGACACAACCCACTGACTGACAAGAGAAGATATTTCACTGAGCTGAATTCACCAGTATGAGATGCCTTTCTTCAATGACAAGTAACGTTGACTTCCAAGATAGTGCTATTTGTCAAGAGTAAAAGTTACTTTCTTGAATGATATTTCTTTTATAGAAATACATTTTTGGTCTGTAATGTTATTTTTTGTAATGTATTTGTCATTAAAATTATGGTTTCATAAAATGAATTCCCCTATGACTTCTGAAAGCATTTCGGTAAATTTTTTTTATTATTTCTTCCTTAAATGTTTGATAGAATTCTCTTGTGGGACATCTGGGCCTGGAGGCTTCTTTGGGGGAGAGTTTGTATTTTTAAGTTCAATTTCCTTAACAAACATTAGTCTATCAATATTTTCATTTGATGTATCAGTTTAGGTAAGTTGTGATTTTCACGGATTACATAAAGTTATTCATAATGTTTAATTGGTAAGCTTTTCATTGTTATAGGATCTTTCATTCCTTATATTGTTTTCCTTTCCTCTCTCCTTCTCCCTCCCCTCTCTCTTCTTCTGCCTCCTCCTCTCCCTCGTCCTTCTCCTCCTTCTTCCTTCCTTCCTCTTTTCTTCTTTTTCTTCTATTATCTTTGCAAGGATTTTCTAAAATCGTTATTCTGCTCAAAGAACTTTTAGCTTTATTGATTTTTTTCTCTTTTGCCTTTTTCTTTCATTGATTTTCTACTTATCTTTTCCTACTTTCTACTTATGGAGATTTAATTTTTTATTAGTTTATTAGCTTGAAACTTTCTTCTTTTCTCATATGAGGATTTAAATAGATAAATTTATCTCAAAGCTCTTCTTTAAATGCATTCTATATATTTAAATATATTGTGTTTTCATTATCATGCAGTTTGAAATATTTGCTAATTTCACTTGTGATTTCTTCTTTGATCTATGGATTATTTCACAGTGTGTTATTAACTAGCAAATATTTTAGGATTTTCTAATATCTTACTGTTATTGACTTCCAATTTAATTCTGTTCTGTTCATAGAATACATCCTGTACTATTTCGTTTAATTTTTAAGACTTGTTTTGTGGCATATCTAAGTGAATAGTCCGTGTGTACTTCAAAAAGAACACATATTCTACAGTTGTTGAGGATAGTGTTCTATAGATAGCAGCTATATTAAATTTATTGAGTATATTATTAAAATCTTTTCTTTTTTTTGTTACTTTCTATTTGTTCTATCAATTGCTGATGAAGTAATGTTAAAATTTACAATATTTGTCTGTTTCTTCCTTTAATTGTGACATTTTTTGCTTCATCAGTTTGAAGCTCTGTTTTAATGAGGTACATGCACAGTTAAGATTGCTACATCTTCACAATAAATTGGCTTTCATTATGCAATGTTCTTCTTAATCTCTTGTAATACTCCTTATATTAATATCAAATTTGTCTGAATTAATATAGCCATAGAAGCTTTCTTAGAACTAGTATTTGCATGAAATACATTTTCCACATCTTAATCCTATCTGCGTCTTTATATCTAAAGTGATAAGTAGCATATGGTTTGGTTTTGCTTTATTATCCCCATTAATAATCTGTACCTTTCAAGTTTTAAAACATACTTTCAATATAATAATTGATTCTTAAGTTTTTAATTACCTATTCTTAGTTACAATTCCTTAAGCTTTTCTTAAGAGTATGATTAGTGGACAGGCACCGTGGCTCACGCCTGTAATCCCAGCACTTTGGGAGGCCAAGGTGGGCAGATCACGAAGTCAAGTGATCGAGACCATCCTGGCCAACATTGTGAAGCCCTGTCTCTACTAAAAATACAAAAATTAGCTGGGCGTGGTGGCAGGCACCTGTAGTCCCAGCTATTCGGGAGGCTGAGGCAGGAGAATCCCTTGAACCTGGAAGCAGAGGTTGCAGTGAGCCGAGATCACGCCATGGCACTCCAGCCTGGTGACAGAGCAAGACTTCGTCTCAAAAAAAAAAAAAGAAGAGTATCATTACCATATTTGTTTTGTTTTCTATATGTCTTATTTGTTGCTTCTTTGTTCTTCCTTTCTTTTCCTGCCTTTCGATCAGCTTCTTATCAATTTTATCACCATTATTTGCTCCTTAGCTCTATCTTTGTCTTAATGCTTTAATAAATGCTCTGATGACACAATGCATTCTTAACTCATAGTAATCTAACTTTAATTAAAATCTTATCACTTTAAATATAACGTAAGCAGCTTGTATATTTTTCAACATAACCTATTTCCTGTTCTTGATGCCGTCTATATATATATATGTGTGTATATATATATGTATATATATATATGTGTGTGTGTGTATATATATGTGTATATATATATATGCATAGATTTTTTTTTAAGACAGGGTCTTACTCTGTTGCACAGGCTGGACTACAGTTGGTCAATCTCAGCTCACTGCAAGCTCTGTCTCCTGGGTGCAAGTGATTCTCCTGCCTCAGCCTCCCTAGTAACTCTGATTACAGGCACCCACCACTACACCTGGCTAATTTTTGTATTTTTAGTAGGGACGTGGTTTCACCACGTTGGCCAGGCTGGTCTTGAACTCCTGACCTCAGGTGATCTGCCTGCCTTGGTCTCCCAAAGTGCTGGGATTACAAGCTTGAACCACTGCGCCTGGCCACATATTTCTTGTGTACTAATTATAGAGCATAAGATAAATTGTAATCATATTTGTCTTAAACAGTCACTTGCCTATTAAGGAATTTTACTTATGTTATCTATTTTCTTATATTTACTCACACATTTACCATTCCCACCACTCTTTATTTTTTCCTGTATATCCTAATTTCTGGATTTATGGGATCCTTTAGATGGAAGAACTTCCTTTACAATATCTGTTGTGTTGGTCTGCTGACAAGTCTCTCAAGTTTTGCTTATCTGAAAACATGCCTTCACATTTGAATGATTATTTCATCTATGCACAGAATTACCATGACAGTTCTATTAAGTGCTTCAGAGATGCCATTCCATTGTCTCCTGGTTTCGATCGTTTCTGATGAGAAGTTAGGCATAAATTGAATCATTGCTCCTCTGTATGTAATATGTTCTTACCCTCTTGCTGTTTTCAGTACTTTTCTTTTGCTTTGGATTTCATCAGATTGGTTATCACATGCCTGTGCATGCATGCGTGTATGCATAAGTGTGTGTGGTGTGACAATTCATCCTACTTAGCATTCAGTGAGCTTCTCAAATCTGTGGGTTAAGTTTTTCTGTTAAATTTGGGGTAAAATTTGACCATTATTTATTGAAATAATCTATATGACTTTCTTTATCACTTTTTCTTCTAGGACTCCAATTGCATGATATCGTTCCACAAATCTCTGACATTTTCTTCATTTACTTTTCTCATTGTAACTCAGTTTGAACAATTCATCTTACCTTCTTTTTAAATTGACTACGTTTTTGTGCATGCTAGTCTGCTGTTCAGTCCATCTAATTAAGTTTTTATTTCAAACATTATGTTTTTCTGTTCTAGAATGTCATTTCATTCTTTTGTAGTTCCTATTTTCTCTCCAAATGTTCAGTCTCTTTGCTCATTGAATCCATTCTTTCTTATAAATTTTTTAACATATCAGTAATAGTTTTAAAGTTTTTGCCTGCTATATTCATTTTCTACTGCTACTGCAACAAACCACCAAAAATTTAGTAGCCTAAACAACACAAATTTATTATTTTATAATTCTGGAGGTTAGAAGTCCAAGATGGGTTTCACTGGATTAAAATCAAGGTGTTATCAGGGCTACATTCCTTCTGGAGGAAGAATCTAGACATCCTAGGGGAGAAACTATATCCTTTCTCTTTACAGCTTCTACAGGCTGCTTCATTCCTTGGTTTATGGCCTATTCCTCCAACTTAACAGCCGGCAGCACAGCATCTTTAATTCTCTCTCTGACTCGGACACTCTTCTCAATGCCACTTTCGGTTATAAGGACTTTTGTGATTATATTGGATACTTTTCCCATCTCAAAGTCAGCCGATAAGCAATCTTATCTGCAACTTTAATTCCTCCTATAGCTTCTAGGGATTAGGACACTGACATCTCCAGCATTATTACCTCAGTTACTATCAATAGTTGAGTCTACATGGGTCTGCTCTTATTAACCACTTTTTTTCTTGATTAGGGATCACATTTTCCCACTTCCTTATATGTTTCATATGTTTTCACTGAGTTTTAGATATTGTGTATAAAGAAGAGGCTGAAATATAATTATTTTTTATTTTGTTTATTTTCCAGATAATTTAAGCTTTTCCTTCTGACAATTACAGTAAGTGGTTGATGATTAAAATTTTTTCAAAAGTCAAATTGATCTGGGACTGAACCATAATGTCAATTAGATTAAGTTCACATTTTGTTAACCCTACCTGTACCCTCCTCCTACGCCACTACCACTCAGGGGCTAATCATTTTGGGTTTTTACAGCATTTGAGCCAGGTGGCATAGGGGATAGACCAATGTTTCAAACAGCTTTGGCTCATGTTTGGATTCAACTTTCATGGGTCCTCCTAAAACCTAAACACCTCAAGAATGCATAAAATTGCATGAATTCACTTTGCTTTCAAGCTTCTCCTCTACTGCCATCTTCTCAGTGAAATTTTGACAAGGAGTGTGACAAGAGAATTGTCAATCCAAGTGATTTATTTTTGTGTTTAGAATTCATATAATAATCTGTTATGCCACTCACATTGTCTTTAAAGGTGTAGCTGATTTCTCCTTGTCCCTACAGTTTTTCCATCTGTGTTATACCTACTCTTTCACTCACATGTTCCCAAATAAAGCACTTGCCCTCAGGTATAGAAGCTACAGTGGTGCTCCTCTTACTCATAAGTGGCTTATTCCTTTCTAGAATTCAGTTCACCAAGGCTTCACTGTGTTCTCTGCTAGTTGATAGCTGAAGAGTATAATATTTTTTTAATCCTGTTTTTTAATGTTGTCATGATGGAAACAGAGGTCTTTTACATATTTTCATATACTAACTGGCATCAAAATTCTTCTGATATCCATAGAATGTTGCTTCAGAAAAAGAAAGGCAGAATTTTTATTGCTTAATAACTACTTTGTTAAAGTGATCGCCTATTTTTAAATGAAGTTTTTGCCAGTTATTGAGACTATACTTTGAGGGCCATGAAGAGTAGGAAAGAGGAAGACAGAAGATAATCAGAAACTAATCTGGTCATAAATTACTGATCAACTAGCAGCCAATTTATTAGTTGATGGTGCCAACAGAAAAATTAAGTTTTGATCAACACTTTCTACTGAAAATCTCCTCTTCTTAAAACACTTTTCTTTCTTTTTTTTTTTTTGAGACGGAGTCTTGCTCTGTCACCCAGGCTGGAGTGCAGTGGTGCAATCCCGGCTCACTGCAACCTCCGCCTCCCAGGTTCAAGCTATTCTCTTGCCTCGGCCTCCCAAGTAGCTGGGACTGCAGGTGCCCGCCACCATGCCCAGTTAATTTTTGTATTTTTAGTAGAGATGGCGTTTCACCATATTGTCCAGGCTGGTCTTGAACTTCTGACCTTGAGATCTGCCTGCTTCGGCCTCTCAAAGTGCTGGGATTACAGGCGTGAGCCATCGCACCTGGCCAAAACACTTTTGTCTTAAGTATATAGTAGATCTATGTAACAGCCTGTCGAAAGGGGACTCTGTTGTTTCCACTGAGACACCACTCAAGCCTCAGAATGAACTATTTCCACATTCTAAAGTGAAGAGCTAAATCTTCTATATAGGATAGGTAAAGGAAGTGGCCAAACACTGATTTATTTTTTTTATTCTTAACCTATTGCCCACTTTGAATGCATATAAGTGTCAAAGCTGAAGTGGTCAAGAAAAGAGACTTTTTGGTGAGAGCAGTCAGTGCCTGCATGTCCTTCCACTGCCCATTCCCATGGAGATGTAAAGACAGTACACCTTCTCTTCCCTCCCCTTAAGTCCAGTGGCAGAAGGGGTTTCAAAGAAACCATTCATACAACATGATATTTTGCCCCTTTTGTTTGAAGGACAACATGAACTCTAAAGGCAAGAAGGTATGGCTTGGCCTAGAATAGCAAAGCTAAGAAAGACTGTACTGGGCACTAAGGTCAGTCCCATCAGTGATTAGGTTAGGCCCTGTGAGTTTTTGGTGGGCTAAATGGACAGATGGGATAAAGCTGCCATAAAAGTAATTTAAAGGAGACTATGACCAAGAAGCCATCTGGATGCATGATAAAACCTCAGTAGATAAATCTATTTTAGGAAAACAACCAAGTGTCCAACTTCTAAAATTGTAGTTAAAAGTGTAAGAATATAGTTATTCTAGTTGGGAAAAGGAGTGAGTCACAAGTAGGGTTTCTAAAGTGCTAGTGTTATTCCATTTTTTGTTTAGGGCACTGATTACCCATTTGCGTTTGTTTTATGAAAACACAGTGATTTACCCCTTTCTGTATGTATATTATACTGCAATAAAAAGTTGTATTTTAAGTTGCTGATTCTAACCAAGATTTTATTCAGAACCATAGAACATTCTCAACTATATAATATTTAAAGGGATAGTAGGGTTAAGGATTAAATGGATTTATCATTGTACCATACTGTATTAAATCCAGTTGACAAAATGACATTTCCATTGAACTTCAACTGTATTTACTGCAAACAGGAGCTTTGTTCTGTCAAAGCAATTCTCTCAGTCATGCTAAAACTAAATTAAATTAAAATATAAATTACATTTATAAAGTTTATTTCACTAGAATTTGGTCAAAAAGGGAAATAAAAACTAGCTACACAATAAACTGTTTACTTTCTGGTAGGCAGAATTTTAAGTTGACCTCCTGTGACCTCTGTCTTTGTAAAATCTATTCCTCTTAAGCATGGGCAGAACCTGCAAAAGCAATGAGTTATCACTCTCATGATTATGTTATATTACATGACAAAAGGGATTTTTGCATATGTAATTAGTTTACTCATCAGTTGGCTTTGGTTAATCAGATGAGCCCTTTAAAAGCAGAGGATTTTCTCTGGTGAGTAGTGAGTAGCAGAGAGGAAGTCAGGTAGATTACAAGAGAGAATTGGAACAAAGCTCGTGGCTTGAATATAGAGGGGAGCACATGGAAAGGACCTGAGAGAAGCTTCCAGAAGCTGAGAGCAGCCCCTGACTCACGGCCAGCAAGAAAATGGGGACCTCAGTCCTGTGGCCATAGGGAACTGAATTCTGCCAGCAAGAATAGACTTGGAAGCAGATTTTCCCCTCAAGCCTCTAAACAAGAACTCAGCTCTGCCAACACCTTGATTTTGGCCTTGTGAGACCCTAAACAGGAAACTCAGTTTTGCCATACCAACATCTGACATAAAAAACCGTGAGCTAATACAATTGTGTTGTTTTAAGCTGCTGAGTGTGTGGTAATTTGTTATGTAGCAACAGAAAATGAATCCAGACAAGACATAAAGATGAGCTACACCACCAAGACTAATGGTGGCTTTTGGGAATGACCACCTGCCTTGGTATCAGAATACATAAAGCTCTAAAATTTCCACACTTCAAAAAACACTAGTGTCTCTCTTTTACTACTCAAAGGTCACCAGATAGGATAATACAAAAATATGAACATCATATGTTGTCTAAAAAAGGTTTCTCATAAATCTCTACTTGTCTTCCTTTTCTCTGACAAGTACATTTAAATTTATAATCAGCAGAAAAAAATGCGACAATGGTTATTTAAAGAGCATTGAGACCATAGAAGTGGGAATTGCCCCTAAATAGTTGAAGATGCAGGGAGTAAATATTGTTGCTATATGACGGTGACTTATTAGAAGTCCACTCATAGAAACTGAGGATCTCTTTCCTAAGAGATTAAACATCTGGTTCTTCAGGACAAAGTTTGATATCTGTTATTACATTTGTATTTCTCACAGGTGTCGCAGTGTTAAATAATCAACATCTGCCTTTGCTTGTGTTGAACAACCTTCTAGTTTCAGCTGAATTGTCTTAGAAGAGGACCTTATTGAAAATCCAGGAACACATTTTGTTTTTTTAAGTTTTGAAAACATATTTTCTTTTAACATTAAGCTGTAGCATGTAAACAGTGGTCTGAAACATAACTGGACTCTTTAGGGCGTTGCAGCAAATTTCTCTGTTCACCTAACACTGTTTTCAACCCGCCCTCAAAACAGACAGCCTGGCAACTATGGGGTCAAGAACAAAGGTTATAGAGTCCAGCTGATATAGAGAGAAATGCCGACTTTACTGTTTATTAGCTGAGTTAATAATATCTTCAAGTCTGTTTTCTCATCTCTATAAGAAGAATTTCCTTGACAAGCCAAGATGAGGATAACAATTTTCTTTCAGAGCCATGATGACAATTATGTAACAAATAAATTCAGAGTTTATAATTATTCTAACCCAACATGTAGTGCTTATTTTTTATTAATATTTATTCTGAAATCTAATTGTTTTAATCTCCAGCTTATTACAAAATTCCCAAAAAATTCAGTTGTCCTTAAATTTTTTCTCTTGATGTTACCATTCATGAGAACACTTTTGCTTCTTTGTCAACAGTGCTTTACTCATCATTAAGGAATTAATACTACTAAAGTCACCAGACTGACTTTAGGACACTCTATAATGAAGCTTTGGTAGCTTATAGTAGATCTTAGAAAGGTCTTTTAAACACAATTCTCGAGTTGTTAATGGGGATATTTAGCACTTTCAGTAGAAGTTTATTCCTCCAGGCCAAAGGGACCACATTCTATTAATAGTCTGTATTTGGGTTGCTATAACCTCTTTATACCAAATAACATTCAATAATAATCAATAATGATATGGTAGTGTTAATTTCCCAGGCTCTACAATGTCTAGCAAACGTTCTTTCTACACATGAAAACCATACTCATTATGCTGTACTTTTATATAAGAGTTTGAACTAGGCCATTCTGTATTTTATAAATTCAAAGCAAGACTTTATTATTTATTCTAAATGTGACAGCCTAGCTGTAGAGGTGGGCAGCCCCCACGTAAGTAATCTGCTGATTAGGGCTAGTATGCATATCAGAAGCCAGCAAACTCCAATTTGCATTGAATGCCAGCTGCATAACAACTTATCAGAGAAGCCCAGATAGGAGGGCAAAGAAATATCCCTTCCTTAATTATGAGCATGTGTATGCCTGTGCAAACCTGCATTTGTATGACCGAGCGTTCTGGGATAATAAATTAATGCTATTAAGATTCATTACATATTCCTAATATGCATACCAATGCCTCTTACTGGGAATATGTTACATCCCAAGCTTGAAGTCTATGGTGACAAAGTCCAGTAAGAATGGAAAGAGGTTCAGCCACGAATGCCAGTAGATGTACTAATAAGGTTTTGTGACATTTTAGAAAAGATAGCACTTTTGATTATTGCACATATTAATTCAGTGTTAATGTCAGGTGATCTTGATTAATTATCATTTTTAAAAAGTTTCTGTTTTGGATGTAGACATCTAAATTTCTTGTGCTCATCTAAGAAAGAAAAAAATAAATATAAAGTGAAGAGCAAATTAGTGAGGGCCTACTTTGGCCTCAGACCTGTTTTATTTGCCTAAAATTCTAAATTTAAATGCCATTTGGTAGCATATGTGCAGTCAGCAGCAGATCATCTTTATATTAGATTTATTCATTCACATTATCTGACTGGTCCCTGAAAACATTTGAGCTTGAGACTCCAGAAGTTCTCTTTGAGAGGCCAAACCAGGCAAGAGAATGTGACTCTGAATGTTTTGCCTATTTGCTATGTGAGACCCTGACAAAGTAGAAATTCAGGATTCATGTGACCTAGGAGACTGTAACACATGGGAAGTGTCCTGATTTGGGAGACAGGAGACAGTGCTCCATTAAATTCAATGATTGGATCCAATCAATGATTGAATTCATCCAGTCACTTAATAATTCATTCATTCAGATGACCAGCTTGTATTTTCTGCACCGCGGGTACCATTGTTGGGCTAAAACAATGAGCAATGATTATACTGCTTCCTAAGATTGCTGTAAGGATTTGAGCTGATAATGCCTTGGTTCTTCTTTTTGGATTCCTTTGCCTGCCTCTTTTTGTTTTTCTCTTGGTCAGCATCCCACCCATGCTTAATATTCCGTTTATGACTAGATAAGATGTTATTTAAAACTCCGAAATCAAAGAAAGAATTGACGTGATATTGGACAAGATATCCAGACTTTCTGAGCCTCAAGAATGTATTTTAGTTGAATAATTTGAAAACTCTTCTAGCTCTAAATGTTAGAATTCTATGATTATCTACATTATACGAAAATTAGTTTATAAAATAGAAAATAGTTATCTTCTAGAAGTTCTAAAGCATGATATAGGAAAGTGATTTTTTAAAAATTATAAATTAACCTTATGAAATCAGAAACAGTTTGCTTGTTCTTAAAACATTTCCAGTCCCCAAAGTCTATTTTGTATCCCCAAATGAAAAGGAGTTGGCATTAAGCCATTTCTAAATCAACCACACAGCTCTAAAATTCTATTCTTCTATGGTTCCATTTGGACAGTGTCATGTTTGAGTAGTTTCTTCAGAAGGAGAAAGGAATTACCATTTATTGTGCCAAAAGCAGTGTACCAGGCACTAAGCAAGTTTATTTATATATATTATTTTATTTAGTCTTCATGAAAGGCATGAGAGAGTAACAAATGGCCAAGAACCTGCAGCTAATAAGGAGCAAGTAGAGTTGAGAAGCCCTCTGCCAAGCTCCAAAGTCCTCAGTCCCCTGAGGAACACACTGGGCATGCATTTTTATTTTCACTGCTTCCTGCTCTCTTCCTTTATCCACAAAAATCTATTACTTAGGAACTGTTTCTTGACCCACAGCTTCACAAATTTAATATTCCTTTACTTATTTGACTTTTGCTGAGTAATTAAAATACCTAGTAACATAGAGCTTCATATCTCGTTTAAATAGTACATGTTGCTGTGAAGGGTAACTGACAAGTTTAAAAATTCTTTAACTTAGCAGCATTAAAATATGCAGTTCAGTTCCTGAATCGGTTCCTAAACACAATATCAATATTTCATTCTCTGTAGTTCCATCATCCAGAAGTGCCTATTAACCAACACATTTGTGTTTTGTAAATATGTATTATCACAAGATAATTCTGATATTCAAGAAATACTAAGGGTTTTTTTTTCAATCTTCAGTTTTACTCTAATAAGTCTAATTTGTCATACTTGAATAATATTAAAATTGTTAATGCATAAATGGACTAAGATAAGTCTGTAATAATGAAAATATGTAATTATACTGAGTCTATCATATACTAACTTCAGCAGACATAACATGAAACAGGAAATTAAATCCATATTTATGTTATACAAACACAAAAAAAATTTTAATGATGTTTTTATCAATAAATTGTTGATATAATTAGATATTAAAATATTTATCATAAAACAAACATAATCAGTTAAAAAATTTTACATTAAGTATTTTTTTAACTAAGCCTAAACCTCGCCAAACGTTGAGTATTAATCGTCATGAAACACCATCTGCAGAGCATAGCTTATATAAATAAAAATGTCTCTAAAGTAAAATAGTCTTATCTATCCATGCCTGACTCCTACACATTAATTTAACTCCTACGTCTCTAATTGAAAAGCTTAGCCTAAGTATTGACTGGTCAGAACATGTAAGAATTATCTAGTTAAAACATTTGGTTGTTAGAAACATTTATAGTATTACATTTTCAACTCATTTCAGTTGAAAAGAATCTCAGTATCAAAAGTTGTAGGATGGAAGATGATGTGGCAGAACAGAAAACAGGTAAGACAAAAAAAATGGATAAAACATTTATGGTGCTTCATTTGTAATATAAAGCAAGGGGCCTCATGTACTCAAACAAATGAAAGCCTTCAGATTACCCTGTGTGGCTCTGGAAGCTCAGCCAAGAGCTGTTTTCCATAATCTATGGTAATACACAGTTTGAACTGAAGGGATTCTCTAACTGCTGAATGGCCAGATACCAACATCCTATATCATGACAGAGCCCAGATGTGGTCTTTCATTTGGTGGAGGAAAATAGCACAATTATTTTTAAGGTGTTCTATTTTACCAAAGGCCTTCTGATATGGTTTGGCTGTGTCCTCACCCAAATCTCATCTTGAATTCTAGCTCCCATAATTCCCACATGTTGTGGGAGGGACCCAGTGGGAGATAACTGAATCACAGGAGCTGTTTCCTCCATACTGTTCTTGTGGTAGCAAGTAAGTCTCACAAGATCTGATGGCTTTTAAGGGGTTTTTCCTTTCACTTGGCTCTCATTTCTCTCTTGCCTGCCGCCATGTAAGACATGCCTTTTGCCTTACACCATGATTGTGAGGCCTCCCCAGCCACATGGAACTGAGTCCATTAAACCTCTTTTTCTTTAAAAATTACCCAGTCTCAGGTTTGTCTTTATTAGCAGCATGAGAACAGACAAATACACCTTCCCATCACTGCTCTACTCATGGTGTAATAAATGTATCAATCAGCACTCACACATTCATAACAGCCAGCGAGACTCAAAACCAAGTAGAAAAGTGCAAAGCCATTGAGTCTGTCCACAAGGCTCATCCTTCCCTCCTGCATGTCCTCTCCACCCAGCACACTAGCATCCTCTAGCTTCTCCCTAGTTTTACAAAAGCATCTTATGTCAGCCTCCCTCCTCCTTAGTCCTTTTCAGGTCAAGCTATATATTATACCTTATCAGAGGCACAGGTAGGTTATTTATTTATGCATGAATGGATGTCATGACACACTTACTTATTCAGTCTCTCAACAAACATGTGCTGAGTATCCATTTTGTGCTAGGAGCTGCACTGGACACTAGAAAAATATCCCCTTAGTAAACTCAGTAAACACAGTGGTAGGAAAGATTGGCCCATGCTCAGTCATCCACTCTTCCACTTTGTTGCATTTTAAAAGGATAATACGTAGGCTTTAGCCTAAAGTAATAGACTCTAACTGAGGGATTTTAAGCAGAAATATACATATTTTAAATAGCTGTGACTCCCTCAGAACTCTCCAAGCCCAGGGCATGCACCCTTTCTCTCCATTCAAAAGATCAGCTGTGAGCACAGCATACAAATTATTCAATGACATATTAAATGGAACTTTTCCTGTAATCTTAGAATTTGAAATTAAATCTTAAGCAGGAGAAAGGGCAATAAATAACCTCACATTCTAAAAAGCAGCTGCTAAATACATCCCTGTGAATTTTTAAGGGTTGACAAAAATTAGTCCTCACCTCCAAATGCTCCAAAGAGCCTATGCAAAGAGCAGAACAGAAATTCAGAAATTCAGGGAGGGTCATTCAGATTTAGAATTACCGGGTCTTAGAAATACTTTGACTTTTCATTTCTTCATGGGGTTGGGTAGAGGTACTCTCCTCTCACAAATAAAGGAAGGAAGATTCCAGAGACAATTCGTGATAATTGAAAAAGCAAGGAGAGGAGATATATGTTTCTCTTCCACATGTATGATTACAACAGCTCAAATACCACAGTGGGGAAATCCTTGGGAAAGTTCGACCTGCTTCCCTTGAGTTTGGGAGGTACGTGGGCACTTTGAGACTGCTGCCTGCCTCTATCTTCAGAATTCCCAAGAAGGGAGATTGGCCGGAGCAGTTGCAAGGAAGGTGAGGAGAGAGGGCCAGCATGGAAGCAACCTGTACTCTCATCATTTGGCAGGTCCAGCCTGAAAGGGTACCATGAAAAATCCAAGTCATCTTGAAGGCACCTGATTCAATGCCTACTGCTACTGTAATGAATGACCACAAACGTAAAGGTTTAAAGCAATACAAATTTACCCTCTTACAGTTCCAGACATCAGAAGTCTAAAATGGGTCTGTAGGGTTGCTTGTCTTATGGAGGCTCCAGGAAAGAATCCACCATCTTGCCTGTTCTGGGTTGAAGAGGTTGCCTACATTCCTTGGCATGTGGCCTCTTCTGCCATCTTCAGAGCCAGCAACATAGCATCTTCTCTCCTCTCTGTCCTCTGCCTCCATCCTCAAATCTTCTATGACTGATCCTCCTGCTTCCCTCTGATAAGAACTCTTTTGATTGCATTAGGCCCACTTGGATAAGCCATGATTATTTCCCCATCTCAAGATTCTTAAGTCAACCATATCAACCAAAGTCCTTCTACCACATAAGGGAATATTAACTGTGTCTGGGGGTTATGACATAGAAAGCACCCAACCCACAATGGGGGCTTATTGGGTCATAGGGACCCAAGCAATAAGAAGCTTGTAGTATACCATGGGCAAGGAAGGATCATCTCAAGAGAGTCAGAAAGAACATATCCAAGTTAGAATTCTCAGTGGGCTTCCAAGGCATCATGTAAACATTGTTCTATGAAGGAGCCCTTCACTTCACAGAGGGCAATGACACTGCATTCTAGCACCTCCAAGTAAGGTGGGACTTCCTTTAGTCTATCTTCTCCTCCCTTAACCCTGGAAGACCCAGGGGTAATGTCTGGGGTTGAAGTGAAGAACAAGGAAAAAGGAGAGAGTAAAACAAGTCACGCACTCTGTGGTCAGTTAGGCCTAGGCCAAAGGGAGGTAAGAAGCACTGAATTAAACGTGAGATTGAAATCTTGATTTAAACAGCACCAAAACTTTTACTACTCCAATATGAATTTTCGCTAACAAAACAAGACTGTTCTAATATTGGAACAGTATGAATTCTGCCTATAAGGCAATCGAGGCACAGGGAAAAGAAAATCCAACAGAGCATAATTGAAGAGTAAGACTGGAAAATAATAAGCCCTTTTCTATTTGTACAACACAGATTTCAGCGTATTCAGCAAAGTGGTTACAATGATTTTATGTACATTTGTGGAAGATATAGCTCAGTCATTGACTTTTGATAAGATATTTTTCTGTCTCTGGTTTCCTACGTGCACCTGCCTGGAAATTCTCTTTATGTCAGTTGCTGTGCACCTCCACTACTCCCACACTTCACAGCACCCTGCTCATTCCAGATTCTCATCCACTCCTAATTATTCAGAGCCTGTCTAATTCTCTAAATGCATTAACTGGCACTGGATCGACACCTTCTCTGTTGTTCAGCAGTTGTTACATTTGCTTCTAAATAAATTATTTCAGCTTGGCATTACAGAGATAATCTGTCACTACTGCAAACTTGTGTATTTACAATATTAGAATCGCTGTCTTGTTATTTTTTCATTACTACTATATTTTCTGAGCCTCTCTCATTACCATGTGTATTGTTTCATTATTTACATTTTGAATGCTATTATCTCCAAGGCTGTCAGCAGAAGCATTCTGAGATAATGATGCTGTGAAAAGAGAATTATCTAAATATGGATCTTTCTGCTCATGCTCAAATAAATTATTGTCTAACTCTTCAGATGCTTCTTCTGAGTCCTCATTAAGACACTCATGGCTTGGGGAATTGTGGAGTATCAACTGCCTTCGTCTAAGGGTCTGAAGATGCAGAAACAAGACTAGAAATAGAGAAAGCCAATCAAGGCAGGAAGTGAGGAACTTTCTATTGATAGGAACAGGGGATGTAAAAACATCCAATGACATATGTATTTGACGACAATAGCCTTGAAAGAGAATAATCCTTTTTTGAGAGTCTGAAGGTGAAACAATGACTGAAATGAGTATGAAATCTTTTGCTTAGTTTTGTTGTTCTTATTTAGAGATCAATAAATAAATTCTGTTTCAAGTGTCAAGCTATTTTGCCTGTTTAAAAATAGACACGCCCCAGGGACTTTACCCAGGGCCCTGGCTCTAAATACCAAGTATACATCGATGCCTCCCAGATTTTTACCATTATCTCTGGCCTCTCCACGGGGCTTCAAGTTCAAATATCCAACTTCTAATTTTGACATCTATACCTGATGGTCTGTTGGCAACTCAAACTTAGCACAGCCAGTACAGAACTCTTTTTTTCAAATATCTCTTTGTTCCCTTGGCTCCATGTCACACAGTCTTAGTACAGGCCATCACTATATAATCTGTTGCTCAAGGAAAAGATAATAAATTGGCTGGGTGTGGTGGCTCACGCCTGTAATCCCAGCACTTTCAGAGGCCTAGGCAGGTAGATCACGAGGTCAGGAGATTGAGACCATCCTGGCTAACATGGTGAAACGCTGTCTCTACTAAAAATACAAAAAATTAGCCGGGCTTGGTGGCACGCGCCTGTAGTCCCAGGTACTTGGGAAGGTGAGGCAGGAGAATTGCTTGAACCCAGGAGGTACAGGTTGCTATTCTTACTCCTCATATCTAATTGATCATCAGGTCTTGTGGGTTTATCTCTAAAACCCATCCCAAATTCAACTACTTCTCTCCATTTCCACTGCAACCACCCTTGCCCAGGAAAGCATCATCTCTGAATGAGAACCACCTTCCAACTGGGAAACCAGCTTCCACTCTCACTCCTCTGTCCAAAGCAGCCAGAGCAAACTCTGTAAGATGCATATTGTGTCACATATCTCTCCTGCTTAAAGCCCTAGTGGCTTCTCATGACACTTGGAACAGAAGCCATGCTCTTCACCATGACCTGCATGGCGCTGAATGACCTGGCCTTGCTCCCTCCTGGACGGCACCTCCTCCCCTCCTCCAGCCACACTGGCATTCTTCCAGGTGAGCCCTGCCTCATGCTCCCTACACAAGCTGATCCTTCCTTCTAGAAAATTCTAGTTCCAGAACCACCCATGGAAGGATAGGTGCTTCTCCTCACTCAGGTCTCACTTGAACTCCTCAGGGAGCTCTTCCCAACTCTCCAGCCACTCTCCCTCATATCTGGAACTTCTTTTGAAACTATTTTATCCATCAATGTTTGCTTATTTATTATCTGTCTTTTCCAACTAGACGATAACTCCATGAAGGGAGAAATCTTGTCTCTCTTATTCGCCACTTTATATCTAGGGTCAAGAATGAGGCCTGGCACATAGCAGTCTCTCAATAAGTATTCATGGGTGATTGATCAGAACCCAAATCACTCATGACACAGTGTCAGGCCCACTGCCAGGCTTCTTAGTGATGGTAAATAGGCTCATCCTCGGCTATCTTCCTCCGCGTCTGGGAAGATCCAAACAGGAAGTTCAAGGCCTGTGTAGCGCTGGCTGCTCGGTGCTTCTGCAAAGCCAGTTATCTCCAGTTCTGCCCTGCTATTTCATGCCTTGCCTATGATTATCACAGTGAGAGATGTGTGCCCAGCCCCTGTTCTAGCATGGAGAAGACACAACCCCGTTCTCTCTGCGGCTGGAGCCCAGACATCCTGCCCCCATCCGCTGCCTGGAATGCCCCTCTTTGGCAAAATCATCTCTCCTGACCTCTTTCTCCACAGATTTCCCAACTATAAGCAGATTAGACTTACTCTCCCCAGTTCCCATCAAGAATGCTATGTTTACTGGAAAGACAGAAATTTCTTAGTTTCAATTTTATTGTTTCCATCCTTTTTGGCATCCTGTAATTACATGTTGCAGTGATTCTGTATAAAGTTTAGCTACAGATGTTTGCTTATTTTTGAGGGGGGATAGATAAAAGAGAGGAAAGTGGGTGGCAGGATCTCACTCAAAAAATATTTACTGGAGTCCTATTTAGCATTCTTTACCATTTTAATGCCAATAGAAAAAAAAGTGTGCCCTTATCTCCTAAGGCTGATGTTGTTGCCCACACACAACCCATTGCTTTCTCTACTGGTGAAACAAAATTTAAAAACAGCAAATAACCAATGCTGCTTTCTACAACACCACCAAAATCCCGGAGACGAGGCGATAATGTAGAGTTATTAAGCAGTTGTCTTGAAAAAAAAAAAACAAAAAACAAAATGTAATCCTAAATCATGCTTATGAAATCCATCACATAAGTCAGAAGATGGTTCGGTCATGTTTGGAGAACATTTAGTTAATATTGGCATATGAATAATACTGAATAATAATATAGAATGCATGACTAGTCTATAAATACCAATGAAATTTGTTTCAACAACTTACAAATCTATCAACTATCAAAAAATAATTTAAAAAGATGTATTGGACTGAAATGTTTGATTAATCCTGAGCTTTTTAGACAAATATAAATTGTTTTGCAATAAAATTACTGCTGCTAACATATCATCTTTAGTTGAGCACTTACCGTGGGCCCGACACTGTTCTGTGCTTCTTTTCTTCTGTTTACTCATATACTCCTGAAAATCTCCTGTGAGGGAGATTACAAACCGTATCTACCTTCGACAGACAAAGGATTATGAACACAGAGAGTTTAAGCCAGGGCACTGGGGCTCAGCTGTCAGCAATAAACCGGGAGGGGGGTGGGGGTTGAAACTTTCTCTCACCACCAATCTGTACCACCTGTACCCTATTCCGAGTAGTGCAACCGGTGATACTTATTAAGCCTTCCCACTGTTCCATGTGCTAGGTAAAACACATTCCAGGTGCTATACCATCTCATCTTCCCAATGATGCTGGGTAAAAGAGCTATTCCTATAGCCCTTGTTTAAAACTGATGATAGTACGATTTCATGGAAAGTTTCTCCCATACAGCTCACTGCTAGAAACAACTTTTATGTTTTGTTAAATTTTGCAAAGCAGGATAGCCCCTGGCAGCTCAGTTCACATTTGTGTTTTCTCAGTAGTCCCACACAAGGGATCTAGAAGTGCCAGGTACATGCTGACTTCCATTTTTTTGTTAATGTGACCTCTATTTTTTTCATCTATAAATATTTTAACTATTTTTTTTTAACTGAAGTAGGCATACTTTTAAGATGTTGCCGCTTAATTTTCTAGCTGTACAGGCCTATTCAGGAGATTTCATTCTCATTTCAGCCCAAGGTTAGAGCTGAACACTTCGAGTCAGTCTAACCCTACCACAGGAAGTACAATAGCTCAATCTATGAGGGTTGCAAATTATATTATAAAATATGAGTCCGTTCTTTCACTAAATTAATAGGACCACATCACAGGAAAGCCAATAAAGGCCTTTTAGAGGCTCCAGTCAGTGAATCCTTTTCAGTGTGATGCCTATGACATTCCTTTATTGGTCCACAGGAAACAAACATAATGCAGACATCAATGTTATTGCAATAGTAGAGAGATTTCTGGAGCCAACAGAAGAGTGCTTAGAGTTCCAGCAAGTAGCAGTAACAGGGTAATTTAGCGACAATCTCCATGAAAGACAAAACATACATGTGTAATTATGCAGGTGAACTCCTTAATACAAAAACTGGGAATTATTAATTATAATGAAATAAGGGTTAACACTGATAACTTGATACAGTAGACACCATTCTCAACATTTGAAATGCATGATTCCATATTAATGCACAGTGGGGAAATACCATTATTATCTTTCTTTTACAGATTAAGAAACTGAGGCTTAGGGAGGTCAAGTAAATTGCCCAGGGTTACGCAGCCAGTAGACAGCAGAGCAAAGCTTTGAGCCCATGCAGTCCAAATCCCGCATATTTTTACTCTGCTGTGTTTTGTCTACCCTCAGCATCCTAGAATAGTAATACAACACAGGCTGACCACAGTAAACTATATGCAGTTCCCACAGCACAGAAGTAGGTACCTTCCCACCTTGGCAACTTTTACCCAAGGAATTCTCTGCCTGGGATAGCTTCGTCCCCTACCTCTGCAGTTTCATATTCACTCTCTAAGATTCAGCTTAAGTGTCACTTCTGGGAGGTTGCTACTATAAGAGCCTTCTGCCACTGACATGGTTAGATGCCCTTTCTATGGCTTAACATGCATGATGTATGCAATACAATGTGTGCAATAAAGGAATAAGTAGACAAGTAGGCTACCTGGGAGTGCAAACAGTGAGGAGAATGTTGATATCTAGAACTACTGGAGTTTTATAAAGAAAAAGAAATCTACATTCACCTGACTGTGGTTAAATACCTTTGATGTTTTGAGCTACTTACTGACTGCCTGATAATGTTCCTATTATTTACCTACTTTACAAGTCATAGGGGCGTAAGCTACATTGAGATAGGCATCCAGTATTTATTTATTAGAGCCTTTTGATAGTCCGTGGTTCTTTATTTCAAGCCTCATTTAATCACAACAAACAAAAAAATACTCACATTATTAAGGTAAGCTAGCCAGGTGTAATAGCTCACACTTGTAATTGAGGCAGGAGGATTGCTTGAGAACACGAGTTTGAGAACAGCTTGAGCAACACTGTGAGACCTCATCTCTACAACAAATTTAAAACTCAGCCAGGTGCAGTGGCGTGTGCCTGTAGTCACAGCTACTCAGGAGACTGAGGTGGGAGAATCGCTTGAGCCCACGAGATTGAGGCTGCATTGAGCTATGATTGCACCACTGCACTCCAGCCTGAGCAACAGAGCGAGACGTTGTCTCCATAAATAAATAAATAAATAAATGTAAGCTAAAAGTTTTCTTCCTTTCCTGGTGTAGGAGGAAAGCAACCATATGGAGGTCTCTGGATAATAAATAACTTCTTCACCTTTTGCTTTTCTTGGCAAGCTTGTGAAATATTTATTGCATTTCTTTCCAAAGGCTTTAGAGTATCTTTCTCCTCCAGAGAATATTATTCTGTGACCTAATGCATGTCCCACCCTTGCCTACTTCAGCTGTGCTTCCATCTCCTGCCCCTTCACCTGACCCCTGTCTTTCAATGCTGCCTTTGGGTTAACTTCTTCTGACAATTTCTGTTGCCTTTCATTTAAGCTGTTACACTCCATATGGCTTCTCTTTCTTTGATGTGGCCCAGAATATATTACAAACCACAGAACACAAACTCTATGATGAAATAATTCACCAAAGATTTTCTGCACTATTTTACCCAAGGCAGAAGTTAGCACAAGTTAAAAAAAAAATGAAGAGCATTTAGACAAAGAGAAGGAGAAGGAGAGGCCTCCATCTGCACATCACTCTTATGTGTAAAAGAACCACATGGACAAATGCTAGTGCAAACAGCCATTGTGGATAAAGTCAATGACAAAATCCAGCCAAGTCAATCACTGGTAGTCAGTGGGTCTGATTTGGGATTCAAATTTGAAATTCAATGGTAAATTGAACCAAAGCATATTAAAAAAAAAAGATAAAAGAAAAAGAATTTCAGAACTAAAAGCAAGTAGAACCAGAAAATGTTTTGAAGAAATTATTTACCCATTCCCACTCAATGTCCAAGGGCAGTTAAGCAGCTTCAAGAGAAACTGTCCATCTTCAGTCAAGCTAATTGGGTAACAATACAATGGAATTAAAAATTATTCAACAGCCTTTGTGTCAGATATTGGTATATGTTGAAAATAAAATGGATTACTCAGTTGAAGGTTAAAAGTTCTCCAGGTATTTGCAGATTTAGTTTTGCATACAGTAAAGTGAAAAAGAGGAGGGAAGGAGAGAGAGGTAAGAGTGAGAGAGGGAAAGAGAAAGGAAGTGAGAATAAAGAAAGAAAAAACTAGACTACAGGCTGTCCAGAGATCTTGTTCAATTCAGGTTCTGCAGCTGAGCTGCAGAATATCCTTGAGCAAGAGTTCCAACATTTATGATCAAACTTGTTCATCAGCTAGGCAAGGCTAATTAGGACCATTCACCTTCCCTACCTAAAAAGCATAGTTCATATTAATTAACTTGGACATTTGAACAGCCTGTGCTCTGCACTAGAAAAGGTGAAAGGATATTTCATGGTTGTTAGCAATTATCTGTGAAATTATTTAAGTTGTCAGAAGAACCAATACATATCTGCCCAGGAGACCTCCCACGCCATCACATCAGCCACATGTTTCTTGTTTGTAAGAGAGAAGCATTCCCTCTTCTCTCTCTCTCTCTTCCACTCTTTTATTCCTTGTCTCTTTTTCTCTTAAATATTCTTGTCCTCTTTTATGAGACTGTCATGATCTTTTTTGCTGGACATTATCCTAAATCTTCTAAAGGCTAAGCAACCAAATCCGGTAAAAATTGTTCTCCACATTCTGTTCACCCCGCCCCAAGCCACTATAGGCAACTCATGTCTTTTTTCCCTTTTTGTGGGCTGACCCATGTTTTCTAGTCATGTTGTATTAGCAAGGGAAAGAGTTAATGCCTGCATTCTCAGATCTTTTCTATTAATCCCATGAAACAGATTAACATAGACGTGTTTTTATATACCATTGGCATGTAATTCTGGACAATTGAAAAGAATACTTGAGGGTGACTTTCAAATAGTGTCTTATGTTGTTTTGTGTTTTACTAACACAGGGAAAAAACAAAAGATGCTAGAAGGTTATATTCTAAAATAAATATGTCATAAAACTATTTCACAGGGATTAAGTTATTGTGTTGCTTTCTGACACCATTGTATTCTTTTCCCTCAAGAATTTGTGAAAAGTAGCCCCACTATGACTTGCAAACATGCTGCTTTCCTTGACTTTTGGATAGCTCCTAAGATTTGTTTTTTTTAAAGGTTAGGTTATACATCAAAAGTGTACTACAAAGTTATTGGCTTGATCTTTGAACCAGTACAGGTTATCTGGGATCTAATTCATAATTTGTAAGTAATATATAAAACAAGTTGAGAGAAATAGGGGGAAAAAAGAAAGAAAAAGAAAACTTTGCAAAAAGCACTACTTAAAAAAAGTTTTATGTAAAGTTTTCAAATATTGCTAATTAACTGAAGGCATTTTAGAGTAGGCCAACTGCAGCCACAGAAGGTAGTTTTAGAAAGTAAGTTCAAAGAAATCTGAAAATTATTTAAGCTTTACATCTAGAGATGGAATTCCTTTAAAATGTTACTAGAATTCATTTACCAGGTTTATTCTGTTATCTAATTTTTCATTATAAAAATAAACATAAATTTACCTGTTAGTCAACATTTAATTATGAATTTGGCTCCATTATACCAGGTAGTATAGTAGCTGCTGGGAATAAGCTAAAAGATCATCTTTTACCACAGGAGTTATGTTTAGCCAGGGTGAAAGACAATCACCTGAGCACTTTTAGGGCTCTCACAACAGATAAATGTAATTTTTGTGATAATCCAACTCACAAAATGTATACTTGAAAATTATGATTCATTGGAGTTAGAGAACTTTCACATCATCCAAAACATCCAAATTAGCAACAGTTGCTTGTGAGCTGGCAGACATTCTGCTCTGGTTATTAGTTGGGAGAACTCTATTGATGGACATTCAGATGTGCAAACAATCCGAAACCCCCCACAATAACATCCGCACTTGGAGGAACTCTGGCTCTTACTGTAGACTTTACTGTAATTGTAGCAGTTACAGTCATGTGGTTAAGGGGAAAAACTGGCAGAATTCCGCATAGCATTTGTAGCCCCATCAATCTGAAATAAGAGAATTTTTCAACCACATTGCTGCTAATTTCTAACCTGCCCACACCGGGTATAATAGTACAATGTTAAATCTAAGTAACATACTTGGAGTTATTAATACCAGCTTTGACTTCAACCAATATAATGACTTGAGATTATTGTTGATGTTTCTTGAAATGGAAAAAATATTAATTAAGCCAGGTGGCAGACACACAAATGTGCTATTATGTTTCCATAAAACATATTTCCATGGACCATATTATAAATACCTAACAGGCAAGCTGTAACTTTAATCTTATATATAAAGCTAATTATGAAATTGTCAATTAAAAAATAATGATTAGCAATCCATTATGCATTAACTATGCAAAGCTATGTCCGTTAAATCTGATATATTTTACTCCTAGGAAAGTTCTCATCAGATTCCATTAACTCTTATTTTAGAAATTTCTAACAAGTTTAGGTAACTAGTTTACTGCCCAAGAGCAAAATGTAAGTAATAAGCTAGATATAAGCAGGATCTGATTTTGAGACAAGTACGTTAATGGCAGCAAATTGCAATGAAATAAAGAGGAATGTGAGAGAAGAAAAAAAAGCTTTGGAAAGCAGAAATCAGAACTCCAAAAGTAAACTAGTTTTTTGCCATTAGGGAAAAAGGTAAACAACTTTTTACATTTCATTAGCCTCTGAGGACAAATGATCATAATATAATAATCACCAAAATGGTTAAATACAGTAATATATTGTGAAATTCATTTTTAAAGAATTTAAGAAAGTAAACATTGGTTAATAATTTGAGAAAAGTATGTTTTCATTGTTAATAAATTGTGCTTATGCAAAATAGTTTGTTTTCTACTAATGAACATCTTCCTGTAAAAGAAAACCCATTTGATTAGAAATAAAAAGGAATCTCTTTAAAGACCATTTATGTCTTCAATTACAAAGTACTTATTAATTGAACCTCAGTTTATCTCTGTGTTATTTAGCACTTTTTAATTTCCACCTAGTATCACAATTATTAATATTTGTTTAGGATTGTCCTGTTAGATCATTAGCTACTTGAAGATAGAGAGTGGATATCAGACACCTGAATTCATCTTTGTATCATATGCTCTCCTTCCTCACTCTGCAAGGCCTAAAAGGTGGAAAGTGCTCAATAAATGAAGAAAAATAACTTGTAATGCCCACATCTACATCCTCTATTCTTTTAATGACAATACATAATAGTATCAAAACTTAAATTTGGATAACACTGTAAAAGGTACATTTATATGAAGAAATCATTCAATATGATTTGAACTCAAATAAAATTAACAGAAAGGTTAGTCAAATGAGTGAATGAATGAAAGTATGAATTATTGAATATTCTTCAAAAATTACAGATAAGCAGAAACTAATGTTGCCTATTAATAAATTTCCAGAATGTGTGGGTTGAAATTATTTATTATATCAATTACATATTATAGTAATTTTACATTAGGTAGATTACAATTTGCATTTTTTTGTTGAAGAAAAGCTTAAAATTAAAACAAAGTTTTACTTTAAAATGCCCCCTTGGAACACTTATACACTGTTGGTGGGAATGTAAATTGGTTGAGCCACTGTAGAAAGCAAATGGAAGATTTCTCAAAGAACTTAGAACTATCATTGGAATGAGCAATCCCATTACACAAAGGAATATAGATCATTATACCAAAAAGACACATCCATGTGTATGTTCATTGCCATGCTATATCCAATAGCAAGGACATGGAATCAACCTAGGTGTCCATCAGTGGTGAACTGGATAAAGAAAATGTGGTATATATACACCATAGAATACTACAAAATCACAGAAAAGAATGAAATCATGTTCTTAGCAACAACATGGATGGAGCTGGAGGCCATAATCCTAAGCGAATTAATACAGAAACAGAAACCCACATACTGCGTGTTATCACTTATAAGTGGGAGCTCAACTTTGAGCACACATGGAAATAAACATGGGAACAATAAACACTGGGAACTACTACAGAGGGGAGGGAGGGAGGCAAGGGGTTAAAAAACTACCTATTCGATACTATATTCACTACCTGGGCCCAATATACCCATGTAACAATCCTACACATGTATTCCTTGTATCTAAAATAAAAGCTGAAATGAAAAAAAAAAAAAAAGAAGAAAAAAGAAAGAAAGAAAGAAAAAATGCCTCCTACTAAGTCTTCTTGCATTTCTAATTAATGAGGTCTAAAACAAGAGGTTTTACACTACATATTTCAATAACCATGAATCTCGGTTCTCCTAAGCAATTTCTTTTTATTATGATATATTTTATTTTCAAGACAGTTTGTTAAACAGGATTTAATTTTTAACCTTTGATAGACACATATAAATGTGTCTATTAAATTACAATCATATAATAGTATTTTTATTTTGAAAAATATTTTCACTATGTCTATATAATATTCATGCTCAGGTTAGGGCTCAATCTCAAGACATTTAGCAGGGTTTAGGATTTATTCAAGAATAAATCAGCAGTTGAGCATCATTATTTTCATTAAAGTAGTCAAAATTTTTCTGATTAATTATACTCTTTTTATACTTATAATAAAACACTATAAAGAGAGAGTAGAATTTAGTTAATCAGATAATGCCATATGACTGCAATCTGCAACCTTGATATCTAGGTGCACCTTTTGGGTAATAGAGAGTGAAATCATCTCTTAGTGACAACAGCTAAATTATCGGAATTCAGCTGCACAACAAGAAGAATTGGTTTCCCATGTATAACAGGAAGTTCTTTCATATCTAAGCAGGGACTACTGGTAAACATAACAAGCATTCTAGCATAACTCTTGGAGGAAAGAAGATAGCAAAAGGCAGATGTGCAAAAGGAAAGAAGATAGCAAAAGAAGATGTGCAAAAGGCAGAGAGCTGAGTCATTTTGATAAGCAAATGCTCAATCACCTGTTAATATTGTTTTGCTTGTTAAATCCATTAAGCTCTTTTATTAATGTAAGAAGATGGGTGATCCTGTTTTGAATAGAGGATTATTTGAACAAGGCAGGAAATAATCCATTCACCCATTCATTTAATATGGAGTACATAAAAAGTGCCAATCACTGTGCCAGAAGCAGAAAATAGAAATAAGAAAATGACTTTCTTTCCCCTAAAAACTGCATTGTTGTCCATAAAATACATAATTGATAAGCTGGACTTCATTAAAATTAAAAACCTCTGCTCTGTGAAAGATAATGAGAAGACAAGCCACAGACTGAGAGAAATTATTTACAAAGGCACATCTAACAAAGAACTGTTATTCAAAATATAGAGAACCCCTAAAACTCAATAGTAAGAAATCAAACACCCCAATTTAAAAGTGAGCAAAAGACCAGAACAGACACCTTGCTGATGAAGATATATGATGGCAAATAAACATATGAAAAGATGCTCAACATCATATGTCATTATGAAATTGCAAATTGAAACAATAAGCTACCACTGCACACCTATTAGAATTGCCAAAATCTAAAACATCAAATGCTGGCGAGGATGGTGGAGCAACAGGAGTTCTCATTCATTGCTGGTAGGAATGTAAAAGGGTATAGCTATTTTGGAAGACAGTTTGGCAATTTCTTACAGAACTAAATATATTCTTACTATACAACCTGGCAAATTGCTCTCCTTGGTATTCTCAAATGAGTTGAAAACTGGGATCCACACAAACAAAACCTGCACATGAATGTTTATAGCAGCTTTATTCATAACTGCCAAAACTTGGATTCAACCAAGATGTCCTTCAGTAGGTGAATGGATAAATAAACTGTGGTGTATCCAGATCATGAAGTATTATTCATCATGAAATGAATTATCAAACATGAAAAGACATGGAGGAAACTTAAATGCATATTATTAAGTAAAAGAAGTCAATCTGAAAAAGTTACATACTCTGTAATTCAAACTATCCTGACATCTGGAAAAAGGAAAAACTGTGGGGACAGTAAAAAGATTAGTGGTTGCCTGAGGATGGAGGCAGAACACAGGTAATTTCTAAGTCAGCAAAACTACTCAGTATGATACTACAATTGTAGATACGTGTCAGTTTTCATTTGTTCAAACTCAGAATGTACATCTAGAATGAACCCTATGGTAAACTGATGGACTTTAGGTGATGATATATTGAAGTAGTTTCATCAGTTGTAACAAATGTATCTCTGTGGTGTGAGATGTTGACAGCAGAGGAGGTTGTGCATGTGGGGGAGAAGGGCAGGGTATATGGGAACTCTGTACTTTCCACTCAATTTCACTGTGAACCTAAAACTGATTAAAAAAAATAAAGCCTTAAAAAGACTGCGTTATCTACTAAGAAATGCAGACAAATAATCAAATGATGACATTATGGCATCTCAAATGTTATAAAGAAGACACGTCTACATGGGAAGATACCTTGGGAGCACAGAGCAGTGACAGAACATTCGAACTGGAAAGAAGAAAAAAGAAATGTCAAGGAGGCATATCTCTGCTTATTTCCAAACTCCAAACAGGAAAATAATTCAAATGTATTCTACGCTTCTGCAAGAAAAGGAGAGAGAAAAACTGGGCAGAATTCTCTTTAAAGAGAAGGGAAATAGGTATTTCTTTTGGCAATGAGGTAGCTAAAAGTGAGTGACACAACAGGAAGTTGAGAAGGAAGAAAGACTGATGTGGGGAACAGAGGGAAGCTGAAGACACTGACCAACTCCACTAAAAGCAAGGTACAGACATCTGCAAACCGTTTCATTCTAAATATTTTCTCTAGATAGTACTTCGGAAATTTCATGGAAGAGGCATAGTACCAAGGTACAGAGTGAGCATAAAACTCTTTACTAACTCTAGGCCCAAGGAAGTACAGGTTCTCAATCAGCAGGGTGTGCAATTAAAGGTTTGCGTAGACATTTTCATCACAGAGTTGTGAATAAATTCTGCTACTGAGTCACAATATTGTTCAATTGACACAAGGGGTTTTAAGAATATTCTAAAAGATGTATTTAAAAACCTATATTAATTTATTACCATTTGTATTAATAAACTGGTAGCTTCAAGTACTTGATATTTTTTAATTAGTAAATTAATATTCTGCAGCTAAGATAAAGCAATTGTTGAAAGGATTTATATTCCACATTATTCTTAAAAATATTTAAGCTGGATTGGCTGGGTGCAGTGGCTCATCCCTGTAATCCCAGCACTTTGGGAGGCTGAGGCGGGTGGATGATGAGGTCAGGAGTTTGACACCAGCCTGGCCAATATGGTGAAACCCCGTCTCTACTAAAAATACAAAAATTAGCCGGGCATGATGGTGCACGCCTGTAGTCCCAGCTACTCAGGAGGCTGAGGCAGAAGAATGATTTGAACCCAGGAGGTGGAGGTTGTAGTGAGCCCAGATTGCGCCACGGCAACAGAGTGAGACTCTGTCTCAAAAAAAAAAAAAAAAAAGAAGGAAAAAAAAGAAGCTGGATTATATAATCACAAAAATATGTTGTATATTAGAAAAAAGGAGGCAATTTTTTAAAGGGAAAATAAATATGAGGATGTATTAATAGTAGGAAAACATGGATTAGGCTAATATAAAAATGCCTACCATAAAATCCTATGAGAAGAATAGACTACACACGTGGCAAATCTCTTCCTAAACTGACAAAAGAAAAAGGGCATTTGGTCATTTACACAATTCATGATGTCATTAAGGAAAATCAAACCAATTTCCAAGGAAATGCTATCTAGAAATAAAACCTACCCAATGGTCACAATTTTTCTACGTTTGAGAGAAATGATAAACTGAAAAAGCTCAATGAATCCCAAGGACAAAAAACGTGAAACATTCACACTAACGGATGTCATAATGAAATTCATCAAATCAGTGATAAAGAGAAAATCTTAAAAGCAGCCAGAGAATAAAGACACATTACATGAAGAAGAAAGATAAGGATGAAAGATTTCTCATCAAAAACAATGAAAGTAAGAAGACAGAAGATCAACATTTTAAAGTACTAAAAGAGAAGCTTGTCAACCAATAATTTTATATTCAATGAAATTTTTTTTAATGGAAGTGCTGAGAGATTCAATCACCAGCATACTACCTATAAGAAATGCTAAATGAAGCCCTTTAGGCAGAAGGAAAATGATACCAGATTAAAATGTGGAGATATATAGATATATGATTTTTAATTATTATTTAAATATTTTATTAAAATATAGATATATAATTTTTATTATTTAAAGCTCATTGATAGTTTACAAAAATAATGATATGTAGGGCTTATACCATATAATTCACATATAAGTGAATTATATGACAACAATAGCATATAGTTCAGAACGGGAAAAACAGAAATATATTGTTGTAAGGTGAAGCAGTACAATGCCAATTTAAAGTAGACTGTGATAGCTTAAAATGTATACTCTAAACACAAAAACAAAAGGTAAAATAACAAAACAGTTACAGCTAATAAGACAACAAAAAGATAAAATGAAATCATGTTTTAAAATCCTCAGTTATTCAAAAGAAAATAGAAAAAGAGAAAAAAGGGAACATAAAAACAGATGGCATACACAGAAAACAAACAACAAGACGGTAGGTTGAAGCCTGACCATGTCAGCAATCATATTAATTGTAAATACAAGTGAGAGAATGACGTACTGGACCAACTATATGCTGTCTACAGAAAACTTTTGTGTTTTTTTTTTTTTTTTGAGACAGGGTCTCACTCTGTAGCCCAGCCTAAGGTGCAGTGGCTTGATCACAGCTCACTGCAGCCTTGACCCCCTGGGCTGAGGTGATCCTCCCATCTCAACTTCCTGGGAAGCTGAGACTACAGTTGTGCACTACCATGCCCAGCTAATTTTTGTATTTTTTGTAGAGACAGGGTTTTGCTATGTTGTCCAGACTGGTCTCCAACTCCAGGGCTCAAGTGATCCACTAGGATTATAGGCATGAGCCACCACGGATAGCCAGCAAACCATTTTTAAATATAAAGATACAAATATATTAAAAGTGAAGAGATATTTTTAACATGCTAACACTAATCAAAAGAAAAATGGAATGACTATATTGATATCCAAAATAGATCTCAGAGCATAGAATATTAGCAGGGCTAAAGAAAGTCATTTCATAATGATAAAGGGGTCAATCAAGCAAACATAAGAATCTTAAACATATATACATTTAATAGAAGAGCTTCAAAACACATAAAACAAAAACTGATAGAACTGCAAGGAGAAATAAACAAATCCAACATTTTAGTCAGACATTTCCACTCTTTCAATAATTGACAGAATAAGCGTAATGGAAGACCATGAGAACATACAGGACTTGAACAACACTGTCAAACTTGATCCCACTGACATTTGTAAAGCACTGTGCCCAACATTGGCAGAATACACATTCTTTTCAAGTGTACACAGAACATGTATTAAGAGAGACCATATTCTAGGTTGAAGAGAGTTACATTTCTCTGCATATTAAAGCGAGTCAATTATTTGTGTATATTGGTGGGGACAGAAAAAGAGGACAAAAGGACATGGAAGGAAGTCAGAGGTCAGAGCCTGATTTGTAAAATATAGCCAAGGGACTTTCTAAGGGCAGAAAAATGTAATATGCAATTTTAAGTTATCTGTGTCGTAAATGCTCTTCCCCTTTTACATTTGGTGTGTAACCCCAAATCTCAGTGAATGTCTTCTGTTCCCAGCTGCCTCCTGTGAACAGTCTGAGGAGAAGGAGAACACAGAATAAAGGAGCAAATGCTCCCACATTTGACTTGAAGCCAGGCCAGAGATAAAGGAGCAGCCTCAAGACTTAGAGTAATGAGAATTCAACAAAAGCAGGAAACTGGAGTCAGAGGTGACTAGCACAGATATATTTGCAGAAATCCTGAGGGCATCGGACTTGCCATAAAACACAGTGGCAGGGTTTGAGCTGACCTTATCCTGATGCTTGAAGCAAGGTGACCCCAGGGAACATGTGTGTTACATTTTTTTCTCTCCTCACAAGTCACCATAAGAGAAAAGAAGCAGTATAGATCTATTTCTCCACTGTCAAAAATGATACCAAATCCTTCCACTTACAATGGAAAAGTGGCTACAAAAGTTTATTTTAAAATATTATTTCCATGACATACCTATCACCCCATTGAATTTGAGCATAGTATCAAAAGCATAGCAATAAGTTGGAACCAACAAAGACATAAAAATGAGAAGAAAAAAAAACTAGAATATCCTCAGTGTAGGAGATCAGACATATAAACAGGCACGTATTCTCAGAGTGCCTCCAGCTACTTGTGTTTCTGTGCCCCCACACATTTTTAACATTTTTCAACTGACAGCATATAGGAATAGGGAAATGCAAATCAAATCCCCTTTTTGGTTTACTGATATAGGCAGAGGATAAAATAAATCATGAGCTTTCAGCAAGCTGTAGTATATTTGGACTCTGTTTCCAAAAATCTTCCACAGCAGAGGAGGGCTCAGGACCTCGGTCACCTATGGGAATTCAAGGAGGCTATTTGACAGGATTCTCTCAATTTGAATTTTTGAGAGTCATGGAATCTTAGTACCACTTGTCAGTTCCCATTTGTCCGAACCTTTCTGAGAGTTAAAAAGGACCTGGTCGCACTGCTTGGACCACAAGGCTGCCATGCAAGGAACATCTGAAGCCCCACGCCACCCACAAGCAGCAACTGCAATGGGACAGAGGTGGGAGTGAAACTCAGGTCCTAGAGCAGAGAGGATCTTCTCACGGTCTGAAGTCAGTATGTTAAACTGCTTGATGTAGCTGTCTGTTTACTTATCCATATTCCCTGGATATTATTCCATGAGGGTGGTAAAATTGTCTAGATTATCACCTAGACATTTGAGACTCTCCTACTTAGCACAAGAAGGTGCTTATTAGTTGTAGAATTTGATTCTTGTTGAATTCAAAGAGTGTGAACAAGCCTGGAATGGGAAAAATAAAGAAAGTTGTCATCATGGCTACGGTAGGAGCTTTAGCCACCAAGTGGTAATAAAGCAAGTAGCCCTCTGAGAGCTGGTGTGATTCTTCCCAGCTATCAAAGCAGGGCAGTCCCTTAGATGCAAGTGGCATGTGGGTTAATTACCCAAAGAGGGTAGTTAATGTTATGGAGACTTAGGGAATATATTTGTGGTTTTTTTTTTAAAGTGTAGAATGTAACAAAATTCAAACTATAGACCAACCTGAGAAGTAAGGAAACAATTTTACAAATGATCTCCTTCCTCTGTCTGTGCCTTTTCAGCATCATTTCCAGCACAGAACTCCTTTTTCCCTGCTTTGCCACAGTCCACATCCTCTCTATTCCTCTACCTTCATCTGAATAAATCAGCTACTGGTAACCAGAACACGAGTAACACTAAACATCTCCTATTTTAGAAAATGGCAATTTGGTAAATATATTTTTAGCAGGATGTCATGACTGCTAAGAAGTTTGTGTGTTAACCTTCTTAGGCATATTTGCATTTGTGCCAGAATAAGTCACATGTTAAAAAGAATTCACGAAAATGGGGATATTTGAGAAATCAATGAACCTGGATTTTTTAAAAGATGAAAGCAATATAGCAGGAATTATAATCCAGCATGGAAAGAATAATTTGTTTTCATTTAAACTAAAGTGGGGGACAATAATTTGTTTTATTTGTAATACCCCTTCTACTGGCCTTCAGTTGTTTCATTTAGAAAAGTATTTGCAGTAGAGTAGCAAATAATTCAAATTGTATACTTATAAGATCACTTGAGAATTTTACTTCATCTTTAAGAAAACTGCACATAATTTTGCTTATTTGTGCTTCTTTATTAGACTTTAACAGAGGATATAAATCATACTGTGTCTTGTAAAAAGACTAAAACAGGCATTATAGAGGATTTAGTTTCCCCCTTTGACTTCAATTGTGCCTCTTTCTCCTTTTTTTCTTCTCTCCTCCCACACTTTGTTGTTGTTGTTGTTGTTGTTATTGTTTTCTGCTACCTCACCTACCCCTCATACTTGACTAACTGATAAATGGCAAGGCTTGCAAGAACGGCACTCAGAAAGTACTACTCTGACAGCTATCCAATGGGATTACATCAACAATCCTGAGCCGGAAGCAAGAAAACCAGAACGTCGGTAAATTTCACAGCAATTAAAGATGAAAGCCACTACCTCAGCCAAACCACAAAAATACATACTCCCCTCTTCTCCTTACCCTGTAAAACTTCAACCCTGCTTCAACTCAGAGTTGCCTGGTCTTCAGGTTTTCCCTGGTGTGTATCAGCTGAATGAAGTCTTTAAGTTCTATTTGAGTTTGTTTGTTTGTTGAGATGGAGTCTCGCTCTGTCGCCCAGGCCGGAGTGCAGTGGCGCGATCTCTGCTCACTGCAACCTCTGCCTCCCAGGTTCAAGCAATTCTCCTGCATCAGCCTCCTGAGTAGCTGGGATTACAGGCACGGGCCAACACCCCTGGCTAATTTTGGTATTTTTCGTAGAGACGGGATTTCACCATGTTGGTCAGGCTGGTCTCGAAACCCCGACCTTGTGATCCGCCCACCTCGGCCTCCCAAAGTGCTGGGATTACAGGCGTGAGCCACCACACCCAGCCTATTTGAGTTATTTAATGCATTTTGTTTCATAGTCTTAATGCAAATGTTAACATTCAAATATAAGCTTCTGTGTATTGCATAATATAAAGTCATATGTACACATATATAGGTGTGTATGTATGTATTTGTATATAAACTCACATGTATATGTACATGCCTATTGCAGATTTTACCAAAGACATCCTCCAGTGCATTACTAATCAGGGTCAAGATGTCAGGCAGGGCTGCATAGGAGCTGGATTAAGGTTGTATGGCTACACATGAACAGGTAGTAGATGAGTTTCTCCCTTTTTCAACTTCTCTCCTACCTGTGATTCGTCTTTTTACAGTTTCCTTAACTTTTCAATCTAAGATTGTATCAAAAAATAGTTTGTCCTGGATTATTTAAGAACATTTATTAACCATTTGCAGACATAAGAGATCTATAAAACTTTCTACTTGGAAGAGAGCAGACATCAATCTGCTTATTTTCGAGCTGTGATCGTTCAAGTCTGCTTCTGTGACATCTTTTTCCAGCTTTATTGAGGTATGATTGACAAATAAAACTGTATAAATTTAAGATGTAAAATGTGATGATTTGATATACATATATATTGTGAAATTATTACTACAGACAACTTAGTTCACACATCCATTACCTCACATAAGTATATGTGTGTGGTGAGAACATTTAATATCTACTCTCTTAGCAAATGTCAATACAATACAGTATTAACTATAGTTATCATGCTGTACATTAGACCCCAGAACTTATGCCTTTTATAACTGAAAGTTTGTACTCTTTGACCAACATCTCTCCATTAGAACATGATTTTTTATTTATTAAAATTGCCTATTTTATTTTGATAAATTCATAGATTCTTAAGAGTTGCAAAGGAGACTTTGAAAGTCAGCCCTCATGCAGCGAGACTTCCCACATACATGCATAGCAGAAACATACACATACCTAGTGATAATAGCATTTATATTGCAGAACTTGTTTTACAATTTGCAACACATACACATATGCAGGCTTTCTAGTGGAATATGAACATACACAGACATAAAGCCATCTGGTCTCTCCTTAAATACTACTCACAAGTAGTATTACATCATGGGGGGCTCATTACATTCAAGGCAGTCTACTCATTCTTTTAGTCTTGGAGATTCTAACAGAAATCATGCCAGCCAGTGAGAGAAAATTCGGTTCTTTGATACGGATAGCTGAACCTCAATATTTCCAATCTCTCACCTACACAACTGCAGGAAGTCCAATTTTCATAGAAAACTCCTGACAGTCTTCAGAGGTGCTTGTGTACAGCGGTCCTTGCTCTGCACGCTAGCCAACCTGCCTGGGATGTTTCCATAGCAACCCCAGTCTCAAATTCGGCCCCATCACTGTTATCCTTGGAACTGGATGCCCTCCCTGGAATCTCAATCTGGAAACATGTGTCTTTCTTGTAGGAAACAGTCCTCTGTGTTATTCTTAGTCTCTCAGCCAGCCTGTGCCAAAATTGTTAAGGCAGGATGGGTCTTTCGGTTCACACACGTTCATTTTCTCCTAAGGGCAAAACACACAGCCAGAATGGCTGGGTCAAGATAAGATACAAGATTAGCCACAACCAGGTAACTAAAACTATCATTGCCTTCCAGCATGCAGACCCGATTACTGAGTCTAGGCCACACTTTATCTTTCTTATGATGAGTTCCCTCTCAGGGCCACCTTTGTCTTTTCTTTCAATCTGACTTTGATAGGGCCTCTCCTGAGTGTAATACTTTTAAAAATATATTTGAAACCAAGTTTTGGACAGTATTGATCTCTCTATCATCCCACCCACATGAGCCTCCACCCACAAGCCAAAACTTAAACGCCTTTGAAAGTCATCACTCATTTATGCAGTGAGATTATGCAGTAAGTGTAAATCGATGAACAATTGAATACTCAGGAAAATGATTGCTGCCTGCGTACTCACCAAATATCTCAGTTTCTGGTAGGTCATGACTCCCTTTTCTATTTCTTCTAAGAAAAATATCTACATCTTATTACCTCTTGCCCTTCATTTAAGTTTTGCCCTCCGGAAAATACTTTCTCCTCATAAAATTCCATTCAGACACCACTCTTTTCCAGTCTAAATATACTATTTCATTCCCATTTCTCACAGGCCACAACCCCAAGATCACTAATATGCCCTATAAAATTTAATTGCTCCAGCCACTGCCCAACTTCAACAGGACATACTTGGATGTCCTGCGTCCCTTATTCTGGGTACCATTTGTTTTGAAAAGTCCTAAAATTGATGTTTGCCTATTGTGTAATACTAGATAGGTACTGAGCTAATAATTCAAAAATTAACAAAGGTTAAGTTCACCCTAAACATGGCTCTATTCAGGGTCAACAAGAATCTTCACGTTGCTAGTGATCAGACCCAACACTCACATGACTATCTCCATGAACAGCTATCTCAAATTTCACATGTTCCAAACTGAAACTCTATTATTCTTCTACTAACCTGGCCCACTTACACTCGTCCTCCTCAAAGTTTCTCAGTTATTAATATCCTCCCTACAATTGCTCAGGCCAAAAGCCTTATTGTTATTCTTGAATACTTTCTTCACATTCCCTATCTAATTCATCAGCAAATTCAGTAAGCTCTTCCTTCAAACTATACCCAGAATTTCTGCAAGCCCATCTCAAGCCTCCCTTCAGCACCACTCTGATTCATACCACAGCCATCTCTCACCTGGCTCAATACAATAGATCCTAGCTGGTCTCCTTGCTAGTCAACACAGCAGCAAAAATGATCCTGTTAAAACACAAGCCAGCTCATGGTTCTCTTCTCAGTGTCCTCTGACAGCTTGGCAGTTCTTTCAGAATAAAAGCCAGTCTTTACAATGGCCTGCCAAACCCTACAAGGTCCACCTTCTCCTTCCCTTACCGTGCTTCAGCCATGCTGGTCTCCTCGTGTCTTTGAACCATACCAGGCACATTCAGGCCCAGTTTCCCTGGAATGTTTTCCCCAAAGACACACATACTCTGCTCCCTTGCCTCCTTCAAGTCCATATTCTAATAGCATACGTCTTTTCTAAAATGCTCTTAGGTGATTTGATTGGGCAAGATTTCCTCATCAGGTGCCCCACGTGCACCCACGGAAGGTCCTCCCTCTTCTAGTGGGTGCCTGAGTTCCCACCTCAAGACCTGAATGTACACTAGTCCCTCCAATGAGACCACTGCTACTCCACACCAAGACGGCTGAAATTCTACACATACTCTGTGGCCCAGATAGATGCTCCCTGTTCCATGAATTCTTCTCTGATCTCTCTTGCAAAAAGCCACCTCTTCTTCCCGGGAAACCAGAGCATTGATTTGCACTGATTCTTGCATTCATTCTTGTATACAACCTTTTTATGTGACTTGTGTCCCTTAAATAGGTATTCTAATTTAATTTAGGAGTATAATTATAATCTTACTAGGTATTTATAAACTTGAGATTATAAACTGCATTTTACTTGCTACTTTATTGGCCTAACATAAAATGAGAATTCAATAAAATGGTTATTGAATAATTAGATAACAATGGAATAAGTAATAAGCAAATTAAGATAGGGTCTTAAACTGCTCTTTTTAAATAGTCATTGTTTTTCTTAATTAGGCGCATTTAAATAAGAGTGTCATTGTAATTTTTTTTTTTTTTGAGACAGAGTCTCACTGTGTCACCCAGGCTGGAGTGCAGTGGCCCAGTCTCGGCTCACTACAATCTCCACCTCTCCGGTTCAAGCAATTCTCCTGCCTCAGCCTCCTGAGTAGCTAGGATTACAGGCACATGCCATCATACCCAGCTAATTTTTGTATTTTCAGTAGAGATGGTGTTTTGCCATATTGGCCAGGCTGGTCTCAAACCCCTGACCTCAGGTGATCCACCTGCCTCGGCCTCCCAAAGTGCTGGGATTACAGGTATGAGCCACCGTGCCTGGCTGTAATCTTAAATTAATAATATCAGTGACAGTAGTATTTAAATTGCCACCAATCATTTTGATGTCATTATTTAAAATATGTTTTTTATTATTAAAAATGCCTACTACTAATATTTTCCTGGCTTTTTATCTTCAAGTATGGTTGTGTTTATACAAAATACATGGTATATAAAGTATATATTTGTCTGCATATATTGGATATGCATTTATATGTATAAATATTTAACAATGCATCCTCTTAGCAAAGGAAAATGTACATATGTACAAGTTGCATTTTCTGTGTAGGCTTGTGTGTTTGTGTTTGTGTGAGCATCACATAACATTTCAAGTAGGACTATTGATCAAAGATGATAGTAACTAATAGAAAGGCCCTAGGCATTTCTAAGGACTAGAATACTTTGAAGTATTTCAGAAAGAACATATTGACCTCTTTTGGGAAAAGGATTATGTGCAGCAATCAGACATGACTATCTAATGTTGAAGATCAAAGGGTATTGACTGAAATCTGCAGTTGCCATAGCTATTGAGCCCTGTGAATTTACTATAGTTCTCTTATTACAAGCACAAGATTTATAGTTAAGACCTGCTCTATTGATGAGACGGGTTATCTGTTCACTAAATCTAGGAGTTTTCCAGAATGATTTTCAGCCCATGTTGTTTTGCTAAATTGAATCTGATTCAGTGAAATTAAAATGTTCTCAAGGCACACATTCATAATCTACTCTAACTCTATCAATCTTTTTAAGATGTGCAAAATATCCTAACCACAACTCTAGTCTTAGAGGATAAGATGCTTATGGCATATTTTTATATGGGGCAGGCTCTCAATGGGCTGCAATGCGTGAAACGGAGATTCAGTCACAAGGATGACAAAGTAGCGCCAAGCCAGCAGGTCTCAAAATGCTCCTCACAAAATAGCTTAATGCCTTTTCCCTGGTGACACCATGTGGATCCCAAAATCTCAATCATCAAAACACGCCTGGTTATCTAAAGCTACTTTCTGAAACCTTCCTTCAAATAAGGATTTTAAAACATAATCCGACCTTTGGCTGACTTCTCTAAAATTGACCTTGTTCTCAATTTCTTATTGTGAAGCAGGTTCACCATGTACTGGTTACCCGCTTAGAAGAGTTCAGTGAGAGACAGAACACTCACAAACAAGTTATATAAAGCAGGTTGATTACTACAGATAGACAGCAAGGGACAAAAGGAGCCTAGGATCCATCGTCAGCCAGTCCTCCAAGGCTCAAAAAGCTGCAGGGGCAGAAGTAGTCTTGACTGCACATGCTCTTCTTGCACCACAGCTGAAGGATGCCAAAAGGCAGCCTGCCTTGGGTGAGTTATCTCAGGAGCAATGTGACCCACTGGGGAAAGCTTTGAAGGGCATATTGTGTCCAGAGAAGGGAGGAACAAAGCCCAGGCTGTCCAGAATAGTTCCTCCCTAACTCAAGGTGTTATATTTCCTGGGAGGAATGGGAACAAGGCTTGAGCTGTTTCAGGCAGGTTCTCCCTGTCTCAGAATGTTGCAGTCCCAGCACATTCTGCAGACATTCTTGAGAACTACAAGCAAGAGAAGTGGAGAGAACTGGGCTTGTCCAAGGCCATCAGAGAACTGTCCGGCACTTATTCTATTATTCTAAAAAAATTCCATTTATTCATCTAATTACTGAATAGATATTTGCCTGTTTGGCCACTACTACCAATGAAGTATTTTCATAACTAAATGGGGTGATTGGCAATGAGGGAAAATGGGGAAAAAGCCAGTCAGGAAGTGTTCAGCTACTATACACTCAGATCTAAAAGGATGTTGTGCGAGTAACTGGATTCTCTCCAGTTGTTATTTGCCTTGATGTTCATGAATGTGCCTTCTGTTGCTTCTGGAGGCCTTAGGGGAAATAATTTCCAAAACTCGTAATTTTGTTTATTATACTAGAAATAAAAAATATGCACTGTGAGGAACACCACGCATACAGATGGAAGTCCAAAAGTGTGATCTTGGCAGCCAGATTGCCTGGGTTTGAATTCCGGCTCAAGTCACTGAGCTTCAGTCTCCTCAACTGTAAAATAGAAAAAGTTATAGTTTCTACCTCGTAATGCCTTGTAAAATGTTAAGAAATTCATATAAACAAAGTACATGACACATAACAAGTGTTCAATGAACTTAAGCTATTATTTTCAGGACACTATTTTGCTAAGAATTTTTTTTAAGTAAGAGGAGGAAGAAAGGAAGAAAAAATTCTTGTGATTTCAAATATAATTTTTTTAAAATATAAGGAAGTTGCCTCTGGATTTATTTTACAATCCTTTACTCTGCTTTGATCAGACACTGCACTTTAAGTTTTGTTCTTAGAAAATATATTAATCTTTTGAAATATGCCACAGTTATTCTTCAGATCTTAATACAAATACTTCATAGCAATTAGATACAGTGACTACTTATTCAAGTTCAGACCATTTAGGACAAACTAGAATATTGCATTACAGTTTATGGCAACTAATTAGAGCAAAAGTTTATTCTAGTTCCTCAAATGGGGGAGAAAAAGTTTTCTGCTATATTTTTTAAGCTTTTTACTGGAGTGCCATCTGCAGCCTTAAAAAAAAAAAAAAAAAAAAAAACAGTAAAGTACTTTGGAAATCCAAGGCTGTGGTCCATGGCCATGGTTTCCATAGTAATAGTGGCCTAAATCCATACATCCCTAACTAGTTACACATATAATTGTATGAAGTATAGCAGTAAGAAAGAAAGATGCTTTGCGTAATATGCAAAATCATCACAGCTTCATTCTTTTGCCTCCAAGCATTCTCTCTGTTCATCAGTAAAGAAGAGAATGAGATAATAATATGTAGCCATGTGATAAACACCAGAGTCCGTTTAATATTTATTTTGTTCATAACTCAGTATCCGTGTCTGTTTAAAATACCAGGGGGTATAATCATCAAATTGAAATCAAGCTGGAAAAGTAACACATGGAAAAATTCTCTTTCCTCGGGCTAAGAAGATTCACCCACTTGCTCACTCACCCTCAAGTCAAGTACTCATAAAATGGTGACTATAATAAGTAAGGATGGATTGTATATTTCCAAATTGCTAAATTTGGAAATTAGCAGTAGATTTTAAATGTTTTTACCACAAAAAAATGGTAAGTATGTGAGGTGATAGATTTGCTAACTAGCCTGATTTATCATTCCATTTTATATTGTAAATGTATGTCCACACTTCCTATTGTACTTCATAAATATATGCAATTATTATTTGTCAATTAAAAATGAAATTGAATATCAAAAAAGAAATTATTTTCTCTTGCTCTGGAGACCTACAACATAGCTTTCAAGCAATGCATTCTAGAATTTCCAGGGAAAATCCATTGTGTTCCTTCCCAAGGCCTTCTGTTGAGGTTTTGATCTACACCGCTTAGCTTTGCATCAAACCCAAGAAAAAGCCAAGCTAGAGTCTTTATTCCAAGCATACATACAGGAATCCAGAAAATACATGAAAAAATAAAGTTGCTATTGTGATATGTAGAAGTGGGCGCAAGCACTCTACTCTACTGAGAGTTGGTAGAGTTCTCAGCTGCTCTTATTCTGAGACAGCTTTGTTGTAATTTGGCAAGATTTAGGAATGTGGGAGTTTTTTCCTGTTGGTTCATGAACAATTTTTATCTGTCATAGAACAATAATTGCTGGCCAGAGTATTAAAGTTCAGAAGATAATTTAATAATGCAAAAGGAACAAAGTGAACTTGGAAAGCTGTGTTACTACTGCGCAGTCTCTTGCCCTGCAGAGAACTGATGTTATCAATAGTTTTATTATATAATCTTGCTGTAAGCAACAAATATACTATAATTTAGCTGGAGTTTCATCTAAAAAATAAAAATTGTTTAAAGAAGAAAACTATGGTGTAACTTCCAAATCTTCCAAATTAGCTACACTGGAAAAAAAATTAATCTTCTCTTAGTTGCTATAATTTGAGTCTATGAGTCTAACTCATGAATAGTGTGAGGATGTTTTTATGTATTTTTCTAATAGATTAAAATGAAAAGTATTTGGGATCCAGAGGTTTTGTACACAGACGGGAACTTATCAGCAGATTACTTTTGAAGTATTTTGAATATTATGACTTCCCTAAAGTTGTCCCTCTTTTAATTCTAATTGCATAGATTTTACTTATGCTTAAATGCTAGAGTCAAATTTAAATTTTTCCCCCCTGAAAATAGATTTGAAATTGTGGCATAGGGATTCCAAAGACCCATAAATACCAGTGGAGTACCAAAGGAAAAGGCTTTGAAAGTGAATATTGCTAGCAAAAATTTTTTTACAATCTCTAATTCAAAAATATTTCTAGAAATATTTTGTCTAGGGCATTTAGGTAATCAAAAAAGGTCTACAAAAAAAAAAGCAAGTGAGATGAGAGCACTATCAATCATTCAAATGGACTCAAAATGAAAAAGATTGAAAATCGTTCATTAATATTTTATCTGTTTCTCTGTTAAATTGTTCTATTGAAATTGAGTTCAAGGATATAGACAGTAACAACAGACCATTGATATCTGTATCTATATGTCTAGAGAGAAAGAGATTTTATTTTATTTTGTTTCATTTTATTTTATTTTTTGAGCCAATGGAAAGTTGTGTAGTCAAAGAAACCTTAAGATACTGAATTTCAGAAAATGATAAGCCCTTGGTCGGTGACCTGAGGTCAGTACTACTCTCTTCCATTGATACAAGTGCCAAGTCTGGTCATAGGTAAGTATAGTATCTTGCCAGCCATAGGTCAGGGGAAGAGAGGGTTGGTATGCTGGAGTAAGGAGAAATTAGCAAAGCTTTTAGCTATCACATGAACCTGCTTGAAAGACTGGAATCTGCGGCAGTTCCGACATCAGAAACAGTTCCTTCCAACTGCCACTGATTCTTCCCCACAAGCCTGCAGTAGTTCAGGATGCACAGTGCTATGCTGGAAAACAAAGAATTATTTCCTGAAGTCCTGGTGGTGCTTATATTCCTAAGTCCCACTACAGAGAAATGCTTGCAGTACACTTAGAACAGATCTTAACCTCAAGTCATTTAACACAGGAGGGGCACTGTACTTTGTAAAGTGGCAACCCAACCTCAGACCTAGCTCAGCTGCAGATTGGATCAAAGGGATCTCTGTCTAGCTATCTGATAGAGGAAACAGTAGCCCCTCTCTGGGGGAAAGAAAACTTAGTTTAGTCTCTATGAGCCTCTTAAACATAATATATGCCATGCAATTTTAAAAAAGACATATGCAAGGAAATAGGAGAATTTGACCCATAATCAAAATTATATATACACATATATGTGTATATATATATATTTAATAGAAGCAAAACTATACATATAGAATTAACATACAAGATCTTTAAATAAATCATAACATTTTAAAGAATTTAGAGAAAAAGATGGAGAATTTCAGCATAGAAATGAAGACTTTAAAAAGAGCCAACTAAAAATTCTAGAAGTAAAAAATACATTATCTAAATTAAAGATTTTTGGATAGGCTTAACAGTAGTCTAAATTTAGTAAAAGAAAGTATCAGAGAACTCTTAGCTCAATAGAAATGATATAAATTGAACCACCAAATTTTAAAAAGAATGAAAAAAGAGCTTTTGAGACATGTGGCACACTAACAAATGGCCTAATATGTATGCAATTTGTGTCCCAGACAAAGAAGAAAGAAAATCAGGCAGAAGAATTGTTTGAAGAGATAATGACTGGAATTTTTTTCAAAGTCAATGAAAGACATTAACCCACATATACAAGAAGCTCAGAGAATCTCATGCAGGACAAATACTAGGAAAACTGTACTGAGGCATATAATAGTCACAATTTCTGAAAAGAAACAGTCATATTTAATTTGGGGAAACAATAATAAGAATTAAAGCTTACTGTCTTGTCATCATAAAAAATGGAAGCCAGAAGAGTGATTTGGTGTCTTAAACTTCTGCAACAAGAACAACAACAAAATTCAACCTAAAATTCTATAATTATCCAAAAAGTCCTTCAAAATTGAAAACAAAGAAATTCATTTTTAGATGAACAAAATCTGAGGCAGTTTGTCACTAGCAGACCTGCACTACAAGAAATATTAAAGGAATTTCAGAATGAACAGAAATTATTCCACATGGAAGTCTGGACCTTCAGGAAGGAAAGAAGACCCCAGGAAATGAATATACAGTACCATTTGTAAACTTATTCACTTTACTGATTAAGCAATAAAATCAACAATGTACTATGAGGTTTATAAGATATACAGATGTATATGGCAAAAATAACACAATGTGTAGAAGGAAATAAATGGAATTACATAGTTCTTACATTGTTCTTAAAGTAATATAATAGTAATTCAAAATAGCTGTAATAAATTAAGGGTGCATATTGTAATTTCTAAGTAAAAATACAAAAATATGGGGGGGAGCAGTGTCAAGATGGCTGACTAGAAACAGTGGCATACAGAGGCTCCCATCGAAAAAAACCATAATAAGCATGTGAATCCTTCACTGGCAACCAAAGTATCCAGGTTCTCTCATCAGAACTGACTAGGAGGCTGGCATAACCCAGGGAGAGAAGGAAGAACAGTGTGGTGTGGCGGCCCATCAGAGAGTCATTGTGGGGGACGGGGGCAGGGGAGTCCTCTTCCCCCAGCCAAGGGAGGCAGTGAGTGAGTGTGCAGCCCAGTCAGGAAAACCGTGCTTTTTCCATGGAACTGTGCAACCCATGGATTGGAAGATCCCATTCGCAAACCCACGCCACCGGGGCCTAGAATCCCAACCCTGGAATGCACGGATTCTCAACAGCCTCTCAGCTGGAATCTGCTTAAGCCTACCAAAATCCTGGGGGTAGGGGCGACCAGCACGCGTACGCTGAGGGTGCCTGCTGTCTAAGCCATTTGGGCTACTTAGGGGAGGGGCAGCAGCCATCACTGGGACTTGCAACTGCCTAACACACTAAGCTCCCTGGGTGGGGGAAGGGGCAGCATCCTTCTCTACAGCTTTAGGCTGTGCTGTTCCCCTGCTGGAGCCAGGGAGTCTGGATGGCTTGGTCCCAAGACTTGTCCCCCATAACCCAACACACCAGCTGTGGCAGTCTGCAGCCAGAGTGCCTCTTCAGGCCTGGCCCTGACCCATCTTTTCTCACTGGGTGGGGCTTTCCTGCAGGAACTCCAATAACTCCAGCCAGAGGCTCAGAGACAGAACCCAGATCTCTCTGTGCCTGAGCTCCTAATGGGAGGGATTGGCTGCAGTCTCTGCAGACCAGCAGACGTAGCCTTTCCTCCTGCTAGTTCTGAGGGATCCAGGCAGCCCAGACAAGTGGGTTTCCCTCAAGAGAAGCACACCCCCTCCACCAAGTGACAAAGTGCTTCGTTAAATAGGTACTGTCCCCTGTGCCACCCAAGTGTGTGAGCCCCTCCAAAAGGGGTTGTCAGACATCCTATACAGGAGCAATCCTACTGGCACCAGGTTGGTGACCCTCAAGGTCAGAGGTTCCAGAAGAAGGAGCAGACACCCATCTTTGCTGTTCTCCAGCCTCCTTCAGTGACATCTCCAGGCGCGGGAGCAAATCAAGATCAGAGAAGAATTGAAGGAGATAGAGACATGAGAAACCCTCCAAAAAAATAGAAGAATCCAGGAGCTGGTTTTTTGAAAAAACTAACAAAATAGATAGACCACTAGCTAGACTAATAAAGAAGAAAAGACAGAAGAATCAAATAGATGCAATAAAAAATGATAAAGGGGATATCACCACTGATCCCACAGAAAAACAAACTACCATCAAAGAGTACTATAAACATTCTACGTAAATAAACTAGAAAATCTAGAAGAAATTGATAAATTCCTGGACACATACACCCTCCCAAAACTAAACCAGGAAGAAGTCGAATCCCTGAATAGACAAATAACAAGTTCTGAAATTGAGGCAATAATTAATAGCCTACCAACAAAAAAAAGCCCAGGACCAGAAGAATTCACAGCTGAATCCTACCAGAAATTCAAAGAGGAGCTGGTACCATTCCTTCTGAAACTATTTAAAACAATTGAAAAGAAGAGATTCCTCCTTAACTCATTTTATGAAGCCATCATCATCTTGATACCAAAACCTGACAGAGACACAACAAAAAAACAAATCTTCAGACCAATATCCCTGATGAACACCAATGCAAAAATCCTCAATAAAATACTGGCAAACCAAATCCAGCAGGACATCAAAAAATTAATCCACCATGATCAAATTGGCTTCATCCCTGGGATGCAAGGCTGGTTCAACATACACAAATCAATAAACATAATCCATTACACAAACAGAACCAAAGACAAAAACCATATGATTATCTCAATAGATGCAGAAAAGGCCTTCGATAAAATTCAACATCCTTCATGTTAAAAACTCTCAATAAACTAGATATTGATGGAACAAACATATCTCAAAATAATAAGAGGTATTTATGACAAAACTGCAGCCAATATCATATTGAATGGGCAAAAGCTGGAAGCACTTTCTTTTAAAACTGGTACAAGACAAGGATGCCCTCTCTCACCACTCCTATTCAACGTAGTATTGGAAGTTCTGGCCAGGGCAATCAGGCAGGAGAAATAAATAAAGGGTATTCAAATAGGAAGCAAGGAAGTCAAATTATCTCTGTTTGCAGATGACATGATTGTATGTTTAGAGAATCCCATCATCTCAGCCCCAAAACTCATTAAGCTGATAAGCAACTTCAGCAAAGTCTCAGTATACAAAATCAATGTGCAAAAATCACAAGCATTCCTATACAACAACAATAGACAAGCAGAGAGCCAAATCATGAATGAACTCCCATTCACAATTGCTACAAGGAGAATAAAACACTTAGGAATACAACTTACAAGGGACATGAAGGACCTCTTCAAGGAGAACTACAAACCACTGCTCAAGGAAATAAAAGAGGACACAAACAAATGGAAAAACATTCCATCCTCATGGATAGGAAGAATCAATATTATGAAAATAGCCATACTGCCCAAAGTAATTTATAGATTCAATGCTATTCCCATCAAGCTACCAGAGACTTTCTTCACAAAATTAGAAAAAACTACTTTAAATTTCATATGGAACCAAAAAAGAGCCCACATTGCCAAGACAATCCTAAGCAAAAAGAACAAAGCTGAAGGCATCACACTACCTGACTTCAAACTATACTACAAGGATACAGTAACCAAAACAGCATGATACTGGTACCAAAACAGATATATAGATCAAGGGAACAGAACAGAGATCTCAGAAATAACATCACATATCTACAACCATCTGATCGTCAACAAACCTGACAAAAACAAACAATGGAGAAAGGATCTCCTATTCAGTAAATGGTGCTGGGAAAACTGGCTAGCCATATGCAAAAAACTGAAACTGGACCCCTTCCTTACACCTTATACAAAAATTAACTCAAGATGGATCAAAGACTTAAATGTAAAACCCAAAACCATAAAAACCCTAGAAGAAAACCTAGGCAATACCATTTAGGACACAGGTATGAGCAAAGACGTCATTACAAAAATGCCAAAAGCAATTGCAACAAAAGCCAAAATTAACAAATGGGATCTAATTAAACTAAAGAGCTTCTGTACAGCAAAAGAAACTATCATCAGAGTGAACAGACAGTCTACAGAATGGGAGAAAATTCTTGCAAGCTACCCATCTGACAAAGGTCTAATATCCAGAATTTACAAGGAGCTTAAACAAATTTATAAGAAAAAAAACAACCCCATCAAAAAGTGGGCAAAGGATATGAACAGATACTTCTCAAAAGAAGACATTTATGCTGCTAAGAAACATGAAAAAAAGCTCAACATTACTGATCATCAGAGAAATGCAAATCAAAACCACAATGAGATACCATCTCACTCCAGTCAGAATGGCGATTATTAAAAAGTCAGGAAACAATAGATGGTGGCGAGGCTGTGGAGAAATAGGAATGCTTTTACACTGTTGGTGGGAATGTAAATTAGTTCAACCATTGTGGAAGACAGTATAGCGATTCCTCAAGGATTTAGAACCAGAAATACCATTTGACCCAGCAATTCCATTACTGGGTATATACCCAAAGGAATATAAATTATTCTATTATAAACACACATGCACACGTATGTTTATTGCAGGACTATTTCCAATAGCAAGGACATGGAACCAACCCAAATGACCATCAATCATAGACTGGATAAGGAAAATATGGCACATATACAACATGGAATACTATCTAGCCATAAAAATGAATGAGATCATGTCTTTTGCAGGGACATGGATGAAACTGGAAGCCATCATCCTCAGCAAACTAACACAGGAACAGAAAGCCAAACACCACATGTTCTCACTCATAAGTGAGAGTTGAACAATGAGAACAGATGGACACAGAGAGGGGAAAAACACACACCAGGGCCTGTTGGGGGGTAGGGAGTGAGGGGAGGGGATTTAGAGGACGAGTCAATAAGTGCAGCAAACCACCACAGCAAACATATGCCTATGTAACAAACCTGCACGTTCTGCATGTGTATCCCATTTTTCTAGACGAAATAAAGAAAAAAAACAAACAAAAACATGCAATTAAAAAACCAAGAAAGGTGATAAAATTAATTAAAAACTAAAATATTGCCCAAGATTATGTAACAAAAGGCCATATGGTTTTATTTCTTGCCCTTGTTTTTAAGAAAACTCGTTCCTTATTTTTTTATAGTTAAATTATTTGTCTAAGTTGGATATTAGATTATGAAGTATTTGGATTCCAAATAATTAAGTGTTTTCAAGAAAAAATAAAACACCCTTAGAACTTGATTCCTATATGCATATATATTTTAAATGAAGATAAGGATATATTTTCTTTTCTTCCCTTTTCTTTTTTTTTTTTTTTCTTTTTTCTTGAAACAAGGTCTCACTCTTTTGCCCAGGCTGGAGTACAGTGGCACAATCACAGCTCATTACAGCTTCAAACTCCTGGGCTAAAGCAATCCTCCTGATTCAGCTTCCCAAGTAGCTGGAACTACAGGCACACACTGCCATGCGTGGCTAATATTTTCTTGAGTGTATATCAACACCCATCATTGAGAGATCATTTTGATAAATCCTAAGAAAAGAATACTATAGTGGATCATGAAGGCCATATTTTACTAGCTTGCAACATCCATGGTGGATCACTGGGCATGGTGGTGCACATCTGTCATACCAGCTACTTGGGAAGCTGAGGTGGGAAGATCGTTTGAGCCTGGAGGTTTGAGAGTGAGCTATGATTGTGCCACTGCACTCCACCCTGGGCGACAGAGCAAGACCCCTGTCTCTAAATAAGTAAATAAAATCCTCATAGTGGATTACTACAAGATGGCATTTTCGTTCTGTTAAATAGACCATGTGATCTATATTCAAGAATCCAATCAATGGGACACAACAGTAGTTTCCTGGGTTTAGAACATCAGAGCTTACACTGTTTCACACCTAATTTTCTGCTCCAAGGTGGCTCCGTTGCACAATGGATAGCACAATTCTCTGCTCAAGCCAGTCAGATTTTAGGGACACAAAAGCAACGATGTTCAAAGATGACAGTTATGGAGGTAAAACTAAAACCAGAGATTGGAAATCCTCAGCCAAGATTTATGGATATAGACAATCAGTTATTTATCCCAAATTCTCCTTACTTAACTCCTATGAATTCAACACAGTGAGAATTTAAAAGTCTTTGTCATTGGATGCCCTAAGCTGAAAGAAGAAAAATTGAATGTTTACATTCTCTATAGTTGTTACTATATAAAATAACTGAAAGCACAGCTATATCTAGTTACGAACCACTGTATTTGAATTTATGTTTTTTCTGTTACTTGTGTTTGAAAGTAATTTCATTTGTTTTATGGAGTGCTATAAAATTTCTCCACCTAGAGAAGGTCACTTCTTGTGAAGCCTATTCAAATACGGTGCATAAAGAAAAAAAGGGAATGTGGCACTTTTAAAACGCAAAATTTTTGATAATCCTCTCACTAAAAGGTAGAGACTACTTCCATTCCCCTTAGATATGGGTTAGCCTTGGTGGCTTCTCTCTAAGGAATAGAATGAGACTGAAGTGATGCTGTGTGACATCCAAGGGTAGGCTAAATACAGTGGAAGAGCTTCCACCTGGCTTTCTCTCTCTCTCTGGATGTTTACCCTTAGAACTCAGCCACCATGCTGTGAGGAACTCAAGCCACATGAAGAGGCCAAATGGAGGTTTGCCAGCTAACAGCCCTGCTTAGTACCCCAGGTGAAGTTTAGCATCAACCACCAGGTATATAAGTGAATAAGCCTTCAGACAATTTCAGCCCCTAAACTTTGGGCCACCCCTGGTTACACCATATGGAACAAAGAGCTGACTTTGTTGAGCCTTATCCAGATTGAGATACAGGAGCAAAATAAACATTATTATTGTTCGAAGCTACTAAGTTCCAGTTTGGTTTGTTCTAAAGCAATAGATAACCAAGCAGGACCTAAGATTTCTTGAAAACCACCTATATGTTAGATCTTTTATATAACTAATTAAAATTCAAGTAACCTTAAGTCTAATGAAAGAGACAATTGACTTCTCAGCAATTAAATAATTTTTTAGAAAATTGGTCTATATGATATTTGTTGACAGATTATCTGACCACAAAAAGTCTCATACATCAAAAATTTGTCACACAAATAATCTGGATTTTCATTGTTTTGGAAAATTCCAAAACTAAACTCCAGCCTATTGTTACACAAGCTGTTGTGTTTTACTTCCAGGTCCTTCAGAGTTGTGTTAGGGGAGGGTCACACACATGAGGCTACAGCAGTAAGGGGCACTACATGGAAGGCCTTGAAGGCCAGGCTCGGGCAATTGAGGGCCATTGAAGGCACTGGAGATGGAACATGCCATAATCAGAAATATGTTTTCTGAGGCTGATAAAGTTTCAAAATCAACTTTTCATGATATAGGAAGACCAACCAATTCTTGAAAAGCTTTTTTCTTTTCCCAATTGCTTCAGTGATAGCCACACATTTCAATAAACCCAATTTTCCTCCATCTGTTCATAAAGATAATCATTCACTGACCCATCCAAACTTTACAACCTTTTTAAAAAAATTCACATTGTCATTTTTACACTAAAAACTTTCAATCAAGTATTTCTCCCCCTGACAGTCCCAAGGATTCCAGGTTGAGTTTCAGAGCCAAATGTTTCTCTGTCTATATTGCCTCCTGCTATGGTTTGAATGTGTCCCCAAAGTTCACAGTGGAAACTTAATCCCTAATGCAACAGCGTTGGGAAGTGGGGCCTTTAAGAGATGATTAGGATATGAGGGCTCTGTCCTCACAAACGAATTAACGCTGTTATTTTGGGAGTGGATTTCTGTTTAAAAGGCTGAGTTTGGCCCCCTTTACCCCCTCCTCTCTCTCTCTATGTGATACCTCTCATCTTATGATGACACAGCCAGAAGGCCCTCACCAGATGTGGCCCCCTCGAATCTTGGACTTCTCAGCCTCCAGAACCATGAGTCCAATAAATTTCTGTTCATTATAAATTACCAACTCCCAGGTATTCTGTTACAGCAGCATAAAATGGACTAAAATATCTCCTTTCTTTAAAAATTATATAGAGCATCTCTTCTTTCGGGGACTCATTAAATTAGGTTTAACTTTTAATTTGTTGCCTCTGCATCACAAATGCTTATTTGTGACATGTTCATGTGTTATTTACTTAGTAATCTGAGATTTACTTCAATCTTTCCTGCATCACCCCACTCACTATTTTAACTCCTTTGCCTCAGATTGTTTCATAATTTTCCTTTGTATGTTTCTGTTGATCTTCCTATATGATCTTGTAATTAATCTTTATCTCTTTCTCCTTTAGTTTTTTTTAAATTATAGTACCTGTGATGATTAATATTAGGTGTCAACTTAATTGGATTGAAGGATGCTTAGATAGCTGCTAAAGTATTGTTTCTGGGTGTGTCTGTGAGGGTGCTGCCAGAGAAGATTGACATTTGAGTGGGTGGACTGGGAGAGGAAGACCCACATTAAATGTGGGTGGGCACCATATTAATCATCTACAAGTGTGGCTAGAACAAAGCAGTTGGAAGAAGGTGGGATAACCTTGCTAGCTGAGTTCTCTGACCTTCATCTTCCTCCCGTGCTGGATGCTTCCTTCCACTCCTCCTGCCCTTTGACACCAGATCCCAGGTTCCTCAGCCTTTGGACTCTGGGACTTGTATCAGTGGCTTGCCAGGGGCTCTTGGGCCTTCAGCCACAGACTGAAGCCTGCACTGTAGGTTTCCCTGCTTTTGAGGCTTTTGGACTCTGACTGAGCCACTGCCAGCTTCTTTCTTCCCCAGCTTCCAGACAGCCTATCATGGGACTTGGCCTTGTAATCGTGTGAGCAAATTCTCCCTAATAAACTGCTTTTTATATATACATATATCCTATTAGTTCTGTCCCCGTGGAGAACCCTGAATACACTTCCTCAGCCTCTAAAGCCTTTCCTCCTGTAGAGATATTCAAGTCCTTTTCTTTCAAGACAGGTATCTCTAATCTCTTTTCCTTATCAGTAAACATTTAAAAACTTCAACTTTACAGTATTTTATTAAATATTCTAAAATCAATAGCTTTCCAATATACTCTAGGGCTTCACTAAACCATTTTTCAATTTCTTCCTGATTTGGGAGCACTACTCTTTTAATGAGCATCTGAATAAATAAGTAATCATTATTCTATTGGCCAGTAGTAATGAGAGACACTTATTACCGGTCTTCTTCAACTTTTTAAGGCCATTTGATTTAGAATTAATATGAATTTCCTTTTTTTTAATTTGAGGCTGATCCTGCTTCCATAACAGTAATAGTTAACCGGTCCAATGGAATCCACACCTTTTTCATATACCCTAATAGCAAAAACTTTAAATGTACATATCCAACATGTGTATATTTAACATTTATACATTTAATACATACATGGTCAATTATATCCCAAAAATGATACTTTTTAAAGAATTAGATAAAAATAAATAGAATTTGTTTATATGTTCTGTATACGTATTGTAGTCTTATCTATCCTATCTTGAAACCTCTGGACTACACTAGTGGTTTGAAAACTTTGATGTCCATTAGAATCCCCTGAGAAAATTGTTAACACATTTAAGAAGCTGAGGACTCACTCAAACTTTTTTTTTTTTTTTTTTTTTTTTTTTGGATTTTGAGATGGAGTTTCCCTCTTGTTGCCCAGGCTGGAGTGCAGCAGCGTGATCTTGGCTCACTGCAACCTCCACCTCCTGGGTTCAAGCAATTCTCCTGCCTCAGCCTCCCTAGTAGCTGGGATTACAGGTGCCCGCCACCACACATGGCTAAGTTTTTGTATTTTTAGTAGAGACGGGGTTTCACTGTGTTGGCCAGGCTGGTCTTGAACCCCTGATCTCGTGATCCGCCCTCCTCGGCCTCCCAAAGTGCTGGGATTACAGGTGTGAGCCACTGTGCCTGGTCTCTGACTCTTTTTCCCTTCCCTTGAACTTTTTCTTGAAGTCTCTTATGGTAGCCATGAAAATTTACCTTTCAGATGTCTTCTTTGGGAAAGCATCACTGAAAGATGGCTGCAGCCACTGCTAGGAGAGCCTCTACGCCCATCACCTTGTTTGTGCTGGAGCCATGCTTCCCTCAGGCTGCGCCCAGACAATGACTGAGCAGAGCTGGAGCACTAATGTAGGCCCATTCCTGCCAGATGCCCGACTCCTCCAAGGGATGACTGCAGCTCAAGAGCTCGCATCAGCCTGGCTACACTTTTCTTGGAAATGTGCTCAGCCTTAGTTCCTTTCTACACAATCCTCCTTCCTTCTCTCCTTTCCTGGGCTCAGAGCTGCATCATGGTCTGAAGCCTCTTCCCGCCTTCTCCTGCACCCAGTCTTTATCCTGCTTAGGCCTTTTCCTCCTGGCCTCCATAAATCTCATACATGTCTAATCCCATCTTGATGATATATTTCATGAAGCTGGAGGTGTTGTCAGTTTAACTATATTAGTTGTCCTTCTCTGCTGCTCACATAATGCTAACGTATCTGTGACTAGCTCTCTGACCACATCCTATGAAGTCTGTTTACATATTTTCTTCCTCCACATAATTATTTGTTTTAAACATTTTAAATGGTCTGATTCTGCATATTTGAAACACTCTTCATACCTACATATTATCACCAAGTGATACCCTCACTCAAAGCTACTCTGCTGGTAACTCTCTAAAGTCTTCAAAATTTTACCTGGAAGATAATTAGTCTCATCTCCCTTTGCTAACAGTCTCAACTACATTCTTTGGCAGAAATCTCCAACTGGGCTGATAGTGTCCCAAGAATTATTTAGCATGCTGCAGAGATCTCTTTAAAAAAAAAAATGTTTATTTTAGTCCAATATATCAAGCAAATAAGGTCTTCAGCCTTGCCGGTTTTCTAAAATCAGAAAAGACTGCTTTCAACAGCTTGGGTCCTGGTACTTTTTCCAAAACAAACCTTTCTTCTCTATGACTCTGAAGTTCACATCACATTCTTTGCTCCCCAGAATTTTAATTACATTAAAAATAATATGTCTTATATTCATCCCAATTGACTTGATAATGAGTCTCCGTCATCATGGAGTCCATGAAAATTTTTTATTATTGTGGCACTTTCGTTTGGTCAGGTTTATCAGAGGGGAGCATCTGAATTTAACTGTATGAATTTAACCCAGTTCACCATTCTTAAATTGTCGTTCAGGAACTCCTGGGAGTCCCAAATACCATGTTACAGGGTCTTTGGGGTCAAAATTATAATCATAATAGTATTAAGACATTGCTTTTTCACTGTTCTTCTTGAATTACTATACAGTGGAATTTCTCAGAGCCTATTGATGCAGGATTTTTCTCAGCCACTTTGCCCAGCAACACCCGCCAACCCAGGCCTCACTCAGCCCCAGGCCTACCACTGGAGGCACACCATCCACTTGGCCTGCCTGTGCTGTCGCTTGTAGCTGCATTTGGAGGTTCCCTGGCTCTTGTTCCAAGTCCAAGAAGAATGAGGATACCCTGACAATTGAAGGGTGAAGATGGGCAGAGAAAAATTTTGTTGAGTCATGCAACAGCTCTCAGCAAAGAGGGGACATGGCAGGGTGGTCCCCTACCCCCTGCAGTCAGGTAGTTTCCCTCCTGACTGAATCTGGGGCTTTTATGGGCTCAGACTAGGGGAGTGTGTCATGATTGGTTTGTGAGTATGCAAAGAAAAGCAAAAACAAAGGCCCCAGTCAAAGGTGAGCACAGCAATGTGAAAAAACAATTAGGAAAGGGTTAGTACATGTAAAATAGGTGAAGGGTAGTGATCAGAGGAAAGCATGCCAAACAGAAAGACAGGTTCTCAGTCCGGTCTGAGGATTTACCCAGGACTGTCTTCAGCTTGAAGGTTGGGTTTCACTGGGACCAGCCCCTATTTGCCTAGGCATTTGCCTGCCTCCTGCCGCTATCCCTATCTGCCATAGGATACTGTCATTGCACTGATGGCTGATGACTGTGGATCTGTGTATTCTCACTTTTTATAAAATTTTCAAAAGTAGTTGGTTTAGGGTATAGTTTCATGTGTTTTCAAATATTAACCTACTTTCTTTTCTTCTACTGTGGTCTTGCTAGCTATCTTTTGTTATGGCAGGTAGAATCTCCATAACCACTTTATCTCCAGTAAATCATTATATTTGAAATTCTGAAGTGTTTCCTGAGCCTTGTACATGTATCCCTGGAATCTGAAATAGAATTTGAAATTATAAAGGAAAGTGTTCCCTGCCCCTGTGTAGAAACATAATAACAAGTATGTATACTTTATAGTCTTGTTTTGCAATCTTAAAATATTTTCTTAAAAAGTTTTTTAAACTTTTAAACTCTATTGAAAATTATTATTTTACAATTCAATAATATTTTATTCAAAATAAAGTTTTGTAATATATTTTCCTTATATTTAAGAAAAATCACTGGCCTAAGAGGGGGAAATTAAAAGACGAACTTGCTCAAGTGATAGCTATACTGTCTACAACTAAAGATGTTGAAAGCAATGAAACTGATACTGAAGCAACATATGGAAGGGAGGAATGCACTCCAAAGACACTAGGGGAAGCTAATTAGGAAATAAAAACATGGTGAAAGCTATCTTTTTCTTAGCTTTGTAGATGTTAATAATTTACCTCTTCATGTCTTACGCAACAATTGTTTTTCAAATGGCATTATGGTGTCAATGAAGATGCAGGGTTATTATCTAATCAAACACTTAGAGTTTAAAGAAAAGCAATTTACATACTGTAAATGCTAAAACCCAGGATGAATACATACGTAAAATATCATAAAGATGAATTCTTAGAAAGATAAATGTCTGGAGCAATGGTTCTCAAACTTGTGGTATTACAAACACTTGGAGGCCTCCTTGAAATTCAGATTCCTGGGCCTTACCCCCAAGAGTTTTGATGAAGTAGGTTTGAGGTGAACTTGAGAATTTGCTTTAGTAGTAAGTTCCCAGGTGACAATGAAGCTGCTGGTCTGAGAATCACACTTTGAGAATCACGAAGCTAGAGCAATGATACTCAAACTTCATTGTGGAAAAGAACCCTTGGGGAGCTTGTTGTAATTTCCCAGAGATTTTGAATGACTAGATCTGAGTAGATCTGGGAAGGCTATGAAATTTTTAAGTTCCCAAGGTGATTCTCAAGAAACACAGAACTTTGCTTTAGTAAAAAAATTTTTTTAATCTTACCAGGTGATTTAAACATTCAGTCATGGTTAACAATCAGTGCTTTGGTGCTATTTCTGTCCTCCAAGTGATTTGGCAGTACTTCTAACCACTGCAAAGTTTTGCTATCCTTTATTCTCTTTGCATCTTGAGCAGGTGGTCTGAGTCCCACTACAGAGCACAACCCTACTGTGCTATCCACCCAGCACTCTCCTACCACCACCTCCCCAATTGCACTATCCACCTTATACACCTCATCTTATTACTATTGGTTTTTAGCCATCCAATCCATGCTAAGCCATCGATTTCCATGCACCTTATCCATGCTAAGCCACTAAGTTCCATGCATTGATTTTTATTTTTGGTAGGATGTAGAACTTGCGATTATTAACCACTCTATTGCCTACCTTGTGAACTAAACAGGCAGTGGAAACCAAAGGAACAAAAGAGGAATAAAGATGCCCCCATGAGAGAAGAAATAAGTACTGGAATTCCTGGATACAGTTGTTGCTGAGGCACAGGTATAATTTAACCTTTATTTCTGTGAGAAGTCTCATATCCTTTAAAAAAAAACATAATTCATGTTTTTTATTTTTGTTTTTGCTTATGCTCACTTGACTTAGATATCTATAACTTGTAGTCAAAAAACTAAGAAACTTGCCTAAATTTACACAGAAAGGTGGGGGCGAAGGCAGAATTGAAAATGTCTCATTAATATTTCTCTTTTATATTGCCCAGCCTGTCTGAATTTGATTTACCTAAAACACCCAAAGGCAAAATAGTGACTTCTCTGGTCTACACTGTAGGGTGGCTGTGCATGGAACTCCTAAACCAAATCGTATAAGAATGAATTGGAATTTCCAGTGATTATTTAGCCACTGTTAATCTACTGAATTAAACAATATGTTTGGACTTGGCAGACATACATCTCCGGAATCTGTCCTTCATGATTTCCAACCCTCCCTGGGAAAGGTCAAGTGCACTAATGGCTTTCACTCTTTTTCAGCCAAGCATGAAAATCTTATTGGAGGAAGAGTCCCTGACCTACTGAGTAGTGTTCCAAACAGTACTATTAATGGCTGTGGAATCCACAAGTTGGCCACAATCTTTCCTGAAGCACAACCCAGGCACATGCCTTGACTTTTATGGCACTTGAATAATGATATGGCACTTTAAAGAGCGTGAGGGGGTTTTAAAAATTCTGGTCTTGTGCCAAGTTTTCCCATTTCATGTAAAAGAAACTTTTTTTTCCACCTGTCTGCATAAAAGGATGCAAGAAGCATGAGGAAAGACAAGAGAAATTCTTCTTGCTTATATCTTATTTCTATCTTGAAATATGACCTACTTTTGAATAGTTAGAAGGACCCCATCAGAATTCTCAATTGTCAGAGCTCTCCGTCTTCGGAAAGCTGGACTTTTGCTATAAAAGAGATGTCTATAAAAATGAATAAATCTGTTGATACTAGTCATTTTCATTAATTTATGTCTCAACACAAAATTTTAAAAGTACTTATATAATGTGGCTGTAATAAAACCCTATACAGAGAGATTTAAAAATGAATATGAAGCACAGATTTCCACAATCATGTGCCCAATGCACAGAAAGAGCAAACGTGATTTTCTTTTTCCTCTAGGATAAAAAATTTTATTGGGGGTAACTAAAAATATTGGGCAGTATGTGTGGGTTGGAGGTTGGAGGTTAAGATTACTAGATGTGGGCCGGGCGTGGTGGCTCACGCCTGTAATCCCAGAACTTTGGGAGGCCAAGGCAGGTGGATCACCTGAGGCCAAGAGTTTGAGACCAGCCCGGCCAACATGGCAAAACCCCATCTCTACTAAAAATACAAAAATTAGCCAGGCATGGTGGCGGGCGCCTGTAATCCCAGCTACTTGGGAGGCTGAGGCAGGAGGATTGCTTGAACTTGGGAGGTGGAGGTTGCAGTGAGCCCAGATCGTGCCATTGTACTCCAGCCCCAGTAACAAAAGCAAAACTCCATCTCAAAACAAAAAAAAAAAAAAAAAAGATTACTAGACGTATTCTTGAAAAAAAAAAATTTAAAAAAAAGAACGGGAAGAGTTCTGGATTATCTGAACCAAGGATGATATTGTGAGACTAATCCCAGAAGGAGGTTTTCCCCTTTTGTAGAAGAGAAAATTTAAGAAGACTTTAGTAGTAAAAGATGTGGCTTATAAACAGACTTTATAAACAGAAAAAGAACAGTTATCTACAAAAAATAAAGTTACTCTGATTTAACAGGTTTTGTTTAATTAGCTTTCTTCCATTTTAATTCCCTTTCAATGCAGAGAATAACTGTCTGTTTATGTATCATCACACTTGATCATCAAAACTATCCTACAAGGATGTTGTTATTGTTGTCCCAGTTTGTATTAGTTATCCATCGCTGTATAACAAATTAACTCCAAACTTGGAGTCTTATAACAATAAACATTTATTATCACACAATTCCTGTGGATTAGGAAAACTGAGCACGATTTAGCTGGGGACCTTAGGCTCATGTTCTTGGTTATTAGCAGGCCTCAGAAATTCTGCTTCCACACATACACACATGGCTGTTGGCAGATCTCAGGTCTTCACTGGCTATTGGCTGGAAACATCAGTTTCTTGGCAAGTGTGTCTCACAATAGGATTGCTCCCAACATAGTGAATTGCTCCCCACAGAACAAGGAATTTGAGAAACAGAACAAATAATGGGTCCTCAAGAAGGAAGCTAATATCTTTGTATAACCTAATCTCAGGAGTGATTTCCTATCATGTCTGTCCCATCCTATTCATTAGAAAAAAGTCACTTAGCGCAGTCCACACTCAAGGGGAGGGAATTATGCAAGTCTGTGAGTACTAGGAGGTAGGGGTCATTAGGGTTATTTTACAGGCTTCCTACCCCAGAGTTTTCATTATTCTAAGAATGGAGGAAAGTGGGGCTTATAAAAGATAAATAATTTGCCCAAGATCATTTGGCTGTTCCATGCTAAAACAGGAATTCATTTCCAGGCTTTTGGAGTCCAGAGATCAAGCTCTTAATCAATAGGTAGCAGAAAAAAATATACATTGTAAGAAATTGATCTCTTTTTGCTGAACCCTTTTGATGACCATTTGCCCACCAATAGGCAAAAGCTTAAGACCAAATAATGGCACTAATTTAGATTTATCAAATGCATTATGTGCAGGAATACAAGCCAGAATTTCAGTTAATTTTTAAGTACATTTTAATATATAACACTTTTCTCAAGTTTTTCACTCTTTCATGTTTGTATATGCATCAATAAAATAAGAGATGCCTGAAACATATTTTTATATGTTTTATGGACCATGTTTCTCAGAAGCGTTTATTTGGTTTAGAGTTAAGGTTTAAGAAAAAAAATCATAATTTTTCAAAGTCAGCTTTATTAGAAAACGATTACAAACACTCAGCCCCAAACTTGTCATTGCACTAGAATTGGAGAATCAAAGTTTCTGCTTTTATATCAAAAAGAAAGCAGATGTGGTATGTGTAAGGCCATGGAACCACAGTTAGATATTCCCTGCAGAGTACTGATAGCCTGTTATTTCTTACTTAGGTTGAAATGTTTGCAAGAGTTGAATGATAAATGACTCCAGAGAACAAATCAAGAAAGGATCATGACTAGGTGTTAGTAGGTGCAAGTTTTATCACAATACAGGAATTAGAACAATGTAGAAGCAACCCGAGAAAAGGAGAGGCTTTCTAACAACTGTGTTATCAGTTCCATCAACCCCTCTGTGCAAACCATATGGCCTGTGTCTCAGTCAGCACAGAAGGATTATCCAACTGTTACCTCTCTCCCAACTGGATATTGTGTCATAGTTGAACATCAGGGTTTTCATTTTTATGTATTATTCCTGCGAAGAAAACTTTGGCATAACCTACACCCTTAAGATACTCACCTCCATTTCTTTAACACCTAACACATGGCTAGCTCTTAATCAATGTTTAAGAACTGCCCTGCATTTTTATGAACACGTGGTTAGTTGGAGCTTTGGATTTTCAACCTTACATTGATTGGGACCAGCTGGTAAGGTAAGTGACAAAATTCTGAGAGACAGGTTGCTTGTTCACAATACATTTCATTCAGCAAAGGAAGAAAAGGGTATAAATTTTTCAAGACAGTTATTCTGTATGGGATTTCCAGATCCCCCAGCATCTGAACTTTGAGGATTATTTTTTAAATCACACTTTTTCTTTTCACTTATCCATGAGGCTGTCTGAAAATCTAATTTGTCCTGGAGGATAGTCTCATCATGGAAGCTAGATAAAAATAGTTCATACTCATGAATCTTGTGATCTGTATAGTAGCACTCATGAGCCATTAAAAAATGAAGGAGGAAAAATGTATTTCTGTTTAGAGACTAGTGTTAATATTAGTAAACAGTTTGACGTAATTGTACTTCTTGTTATAATCCACATTTCTGTATTTCTAATAAATTGCTATATCAAATCCACTAAGTATTATTACTTGGAAAAATGTGTCATGTATACTCAGTAAACTTCTGAGTAACCATTTGTCATTGTTCTATGTAAAAATAAAAAATGACATTTTCTGTGGATTTCATAGCAACTCATTACCATGTAAAAAAATACATAAAAATTGAATATTTCTACTGGCTATAAACATTTTAGTATGAATAGACATGTCTTCATATAATAACTTTATTTTAAATTAAAGGGTAAAAACTACATTGAATTTGTAGAATGTAATTATATTGGACCTGGCATCACCAAGGGATTGGGGCCAAAGTTCGTCTCTTTTTCTCAATCCATCTTTATTCTATTTTTGTTTTGTTTGTTTTGAACTATTTTGGAGGAAAGCAAATTGAGACCACTGAGATTCAAACTGGCAGGAAAGAAATGGGGGGCAGGGGGTTGTATGATACAAGGGGAAGATAGAGGTCAGTTTTGTTCACCTTTAACCTTGGCCATGTCTCTACTTATGTATATAAATTCATTGTTCATAAAGTGTGAAGACATCCCATTCAGCAATGCATGCCCCTTGAATTACTTTGTAATTATCCAGTCTTACCTTCTTCACCATGAAGGAGAATAACTAACATTTATTGAGTGCTGACTGAGTGCTTGGCACATTACCTGATTTAATCTTCACCACTACAATTCCAGGAGGTAGGTGGTAGTATTATTCCCATTTTCAAAGGAGAAAAGTGAGGCTTCAGGATCAAGTAACTTGCGCAAGTTCACACACGTAGCGTGTGACTAAGCTAGAATTAACACCCAGGTCTCCCGAAACTCTATACCAGTACTCCACATTGTTGCTCACATAACGGATCACAGTGAATGTTACCTGTTCAAAGGGGAAACAAACTGTGATCTTAGGTTGATTAGCAATATGTGTTATTTAACCCACAAATTCTAATATACCTGATCATACAATGCAAAAGAGGTAATATTCAGCTGAATTAGCAAGATAATATTCCACCTACAATATTACTTAAATATTCTTTGAGTGAAATAAAATAGAAAAAAAGTTCCTCTTTTTTATATTTTAATTTTACACACAAACCTATACAAGATTATTTGAGATTTCAATGTACACAGTAAGGTGTTTTTTACTGTGTGGTAGTATTTCCCAATCAAATCTTCTAACAAAATGTCATATCAGTCATGAAAAAATTCTAGCATCACCCCTTCCATCAAATTTAAGAAAAATATACCATACTTAAAGTCTTTGTGAATAAGTTTTAATGTTTCCTTACTTTTGGGGTTAATTAGAACAGGTAACATATCCATAACTATGAATACTTTTTGTTTTATTTTGTTTTAGCATTTGGTCCACTGGCCTGATGAATAAGCCATAAATAAAACTAGAAACTTTGCCTTATGGCTTCAGTTACTGTTGAAAGTACCACGGTACTTTCTAGTTTACGAAACCTGTCACATGGTTGAACACAGGCAGCCAAACTGCTATGACTTAGCACTGCAACATGGCATGCTCCTCTCATTCATTAAACTGATTTCACACTGTTTAAAAAAAGAAAAAAAGAACTCAGACATTAAAGACAAATGCTATCTTTCTATATGTAGAATTTTTTTAACCCTCTGTTGTTTCCAGCCAAGATTTAGATTCTTGGCTCTGGTGTCCAGGCTGCTCTCACATTAACTTGTTTCAGAACATGTGCTCCACATTTGTTTCCTAGGATGCAAATGGCTTGGGCATGTGCTGACTAAAACTCTTAACGCCAAAGGGGTTTAGTGAGATTCATATAGCTTGGCAACCATTTGCTAGGAAATTTGGGTAAAGCTCATAATATAATCCTTTTTCACTCTTCTTAACTTCTTCCCTTTGGAGAGTTTTCAGACTATTTCCCGCCAACTTTATTAAGAAACTGGATCAGCCTTCACACCAGAATGTATATATACATGAAAGTAATTGAGCTCAGATAGTACCTTTTTGATTAAGAGAAAATATTCACATCTATTTTAGTAGAATAATCGATGATTAATTTCTTCCTATAGAAGCAATTCTGAAGCCAGAGAGCACAGCCACATGTACAGTCAAAACAGGTGAGAGGAAGCTTTTTCTTTCAGGGATACTGGGTAAAACTTGCAGGGGAGAATCCATAATATTTATTTATTCTGATATCCAAGTTACTACTTTCCAAAGTGCTTTCACTCAATATTGGCAGGCTTGTTTGAGAAATCCAGAGAGAAATGAAAAAAATGGCAATCACTTCATTTTCTGTAAAGATCAGTTGCCAAAAATTATTTTTTCTGAGGTTGCTCAGTGGGCCACGAGAGTAAAATAATGCTTATAGGACTCGAATGTTAGAATTTCAGGGACTATCAGCCAGAATCACATTAAAATTAAAAAGGTTTGGGAAGCACATTCCAACTCTAAAGAAAAGGCCAAACTGCTGAGCTCTGCCTTGATATTAAATCAAGCTCTGAGAATGGAAAAGAGATTGTCCTTTTCTTACGTTTTTAAGTGACATATTTGATTGTGCATATGTCTTCTTTAGAATTGGAGTTGCCTCTGCTTTGATGGTTTTGGTGTTTGGTAAATATTTGCACATATTTAAATTTGCTTTTGGTTCTCATTTGTTTACATAATCTGATGTAAATGCATGTACATATATATCATAAATATTATATATAGTTTATGAGCACTATTCAATATAAATGTATTCATGAGAAATAGTCCCATTGCTACTTTTTACCAGTGAATGAGAGCATTGTTTCAATGAATGCTTTTGGAACAGGTGAGCACTTTCAGATTGTGCTTTATTCACTCATTCATAAATTTTTTCAACAAATGATTTTATTACCATGTGTCAACACTGATGAAAAGTAGATAAAACTCACTGGTGTTTACCCTATGGACTCTCAGTTAATGGTGAGTTTGTTGAAGATGACAAGAAAATTAGTCATTATAATTTAAGCCTTGATGTGTAAAAAGTCAACAGGACTATCAGACACAGTCTCATTTTTACAAAGGTTTTTTAAAGAACTAGGTGAAAGAGAAGAAATTGCCTTGCAATAGATCTTACCATATATCTAAATAAAATGATAGTAGAATCAGACTCACCTGGGATATCTTCACATCTCTCCTGATGTACTACTTTGGTCTCTATTTTATCTGCACATCCAGGTTTCTCTGCCCCTCTCTCAGTGTCTTGTGTGTATCAAATGTCATCAAAGTTTAACAGAAAACAGATGACTCTTGCCCTGTTCTTTCAAAGGACAGTCACATGAACACCAGTACTCCAGAAGGATGAAATCACACCTTTTCTGAGCACATGGACTCAGGCCTGGGTAGAGGCCCAGGACCCAGAGCCAGTGAGGGACAGGCCCGTAGGAAGGCCAGCAGGAAGAAGAGACTGGGGAGAGAAAGCCAGGATAATGAAGACCACTTCAAGGGCAACTGGAAGCTGGTAACAGGACATGCCCTAAGGCAGCAGGCCCCAACCTTTTTGGCACCAGGGCCTAGTTTCGTGGAAGACAATATTTCCACGGAGGCAGGGGAATGGTTTTGGGATGAAACTGTTCTACCTTGGATCATCAAGCATTAGGTTCTCATAGGGAGCACGCAACTAGATCCCTTGCATGTGGAGTTCACCGTAGGGTTCATGCTCCTGTGAGAATCTGATGCTGCCACTGATCTGACCAGTGTGGGTCCATGGTCCAGGGGTTGGAGACCCCTGCCTTAAGGGATATTTCTTTTACCATGGATGAATTCATCACCTTCCAACATCAGCCACATCAGCTTCTCTCTTCTTAGCACCCTTGAGCAAGTCACAGTTATAGAGTGCACAGGCAGAAAAATCACACACACACAGGAGCATGAGTTACAGTTCTGAACTATTTTGAGTAATCAGAAAGTTACCTAAATATTATTTTTTTAAAAAATTAAGGTCAATTTAGCACTGAAATTCTTGACAGATTAAGAAAAAACTGTAACTTTGATAATGTCATGACTTTGGATATTAACTTGGATTATTTGACACGTATTTTATTACTTAGTTTAAATGTAGCAGGTCAAATCATATATTTAGAAATCCATTAGCTATAAATAGTAAATACCCAATATAAAATAGTTTATAAGACAGGAGTTTTTCTAATCTTCTAATGCCAGCATTTATGATATAGTCTACTGCACAGGAATCTCCATTCAGTTTATAAAAAAAAAAAAGAAGAAGAAAGAAAATAAATATTTATGAGATTGATGCTCCCTACATTTTGTTTTATTAGAAACTAAGGCACAGAGAGCTTGTAGATCATAGAGCATCATCTAGTTCAGTTGAATATTTAAGGAATTAGGCCTGAGTATGTCCACTCCGAACCGGGCAGTCCCCAGCATCTTCTTATCCTTTCTCCTTATCATCAGGGACAATTTCACTGTCAGGTAGCACATGGGATGTTTCTTTCAAAATTTTAAATGTATGCATAATTACATTGTTCTTTAGCCTTTCAGATATTTCATGAGAACCTAGCCAAAATTTTTGATTAACACATAGCTCTGAGCCAGCATCTAATTAGTATTATGTAAGCTATAATACAACTGAACTCAAACTAAAATATTTTTTAAACCAGAATACGTATCTTCCCAAAATGGTATCTGTTGGTAAAACTGATATGTATATTTGGTAAAATTCATTCTTTATACCAGATGTATATTTATTTCAAAGTTAATGTATTTTAGGTCAACCTCTAAAATGTTTCTCTTAACTACATTGCTGTGTTCTAACCAAGGCATATTATTTAAATATTAAATTTAAATAATGATATTATTTAAATATTAAATTTAAATAATGATATTATTTAAATATTAAATTTAAATAATGATATTATTTAAATATTAAATTTAAATAATGATATTATTTAAATATTAAATTTAAATAATGATATTATTTAAATATTAAATTTAAATAATGATATTATTTAAATATTAAATTTAAATAATGATATTATTTAAATATTAAATTTAAATAATATCATTATTTAAATGATACTCTATTACTGCCTTTGCGTATGCAAGAGGAAGCCAGGAGAAAACAAAATCTTTGTAAAACTTAAAGGTATTCTGAATCAGCAGGGTCAGCACTTCATCAAAATAGAAATACATATATGCATGCACACACAAGAAAAACAATTACTCCCATATCGCATTTTATCACACAACAAAATAGATAAATAAAACAATCTATTGGCAACTAAATAAAGAAGAGGCACAAAATAGCTTTTTATACTTCCCAGAAAAGTCACGAATCCTTTCATCTTGTTTCTCTTTCTTTTTCAACCACTGGTTCCTATCATCTGAGTAGTCCTCCCAAGGCTGGAAAGGGGGACAGGATAAAACAATTTTAGTTTCTTATTTTTTCATTTCTTAAGAGAATGCATATGCCTGTCTTATTATGAAGCAATTAACACCAAGAGAAGTAATAATCCCTGTGATTTTGTGAGCACTTATTATATACCAGATATTGTCTTAGGCTCTCTCTTCTATCTCATTAGAATCTCCCCACAACCTTAAACGGTAAATAGTACCATCTCTTTTTATGGATGGTCAAATTGAGTATCTGGAGCTAAGGAAATGTTGGAGGTAGACAGTTAATGAACTTGGGCCACCTGTCTGATCATACTCACCTCTCCACGTTGTAATCCTGACCATGATCTATGTAGTTCTATTTAAAGGATGCAGGACATCAGGTCAGCATGTCACAATTTGGGGTTCAGTATATTTTCATATATTTATAAGGCATTCAAACAACAAGTAGGACAAGCATAAACAGAGGTGCCAAAAGAATTTCCATTTTCTGTTTCTGTTTTTCCTCTATCAGAAGCTGCTACTCTCCACAGTGTCAAGACACCTATAGGACTGGCACAATCATGTTCTCCAGGAGCCAGGACTCCTGCCTTTTCACCTCATACCTGCCAGAGAACACCTTCCCTGTCTTCGCCTTCCTGGGGTAGGGTATCTAGGCATTTTTGCTACAATTTTTACACTCCCTTAAGGGTCTCCTCAGTTGCATGCACCACAGTTATCATGCTTGCAGCCTTTCTCAATCAGTTCAGAGAGATAAATAGTCCCTTTAGGAGCTAATTTTAGTAAGTATTTTCTCAATTCCCCCAAGGAGAGTGCATGGTTAATACCATTCTAGATGCAGGAGAGAAGATAATTGTATTACGTTCAATAGGTACCGTAGAGCTCTAGAACCTAATTCCCTTTCAGAAGCCTATTGAGAAGCCTTGTAAAATGTATTCTAGTTAGTTTGTGTCCCTCCCAGGAACATAACATTTTCATAACTTTCCAGAAAATATTTTGAGATATCTTTGGGTTTTATTTTCCACCCTTTATTTCTGTTTTCTTTTGCCTTACTCTTTATCAGGCACAGGGCCCTGTACCCATTGCCTTGGGAGACTCTTGTGATAAGATGTAAAAGAGAAGGAACCTAAGAGTCTCTAAGTGAGCCTAACAGATGTATTATCTATGCCATGGAATCACCTCCAGCTAGTAAGGGCTGGCTGGAAAGGATTCCGTGATACAGATAACATGCCCAGGAGGTTGGGGTCAGGGATGAAGGCTGGGGGTCATAAAGCTTTCCCTGTCCCTCCCCAAGAGAACGAAGTTATTCTTTTGGATCACGAACTGGAGGGAGGAGAGCTGCTGGTTCTGACAGCAGAGGAGGTTTCCAGCCCAGACTCCCAACATTTTACCTGTGATCCAGAACAGAAAGAAATGGTAGCCTGGATAGGCAACAGGACTATTGGCAGTCTTGTAAAATATCCTGGCACCCCAAAAGTGATCCTGAAGCAAAAACATTCCTCAGATCCTGAAGAGGCTATGCAGGCCAGTAGAATGGACACCCCACCAATAACAGTTGTGTACCCCAAACCATTGACTCTACCACCTGCCTTCCCTACAGCAAACCCCAAGATATCTTTGCTAAGACACCATATAAGATGCCAGAACTCAAGCATAATGTTAGGAGGCAAGGATGAGCAAACAAAAGTAATGCATGCCTGTGTTTGTGCACCAAGATCATACCCATGTTGCTTCTCAAAACAGCCAAGAGTGTTAAAAGGTCAGACCTACTTGTTTTCTCTTTTTACATGTAATTAAATGATGATGTAGACAAGTAGTTTGCCACAGCTAGTAAGCAGCAGGCCTGGTACCTGAGGCTTTTAGCTTTAATTTGTATTCTGTCCACATTCTGAAAGATGGCTTCACTCTTTTAAAGTTAAACTGAGCTCACTATGACTCAGACAATGCATAAAAAATATAGATATACAAATTAAAATCATATGAAATCCTATCTGATTAATTATCCTTCCAGACATATCTCTATGCATTCTTAACTTATGAAAGTATGCATATACATATATACAAGTGAACTGAGTTCTCTAAATGTTTTAAACCTTGTTTTTCCCCTTCCACAAGGCATGAAGATCATTTTTTCATATCAATAAATAGAAATCTACATTATCATAAATAAATAAATAAATGTGAAGATGCATAAAGGGTAACAGATACCTGGCCTGGTGGCTGTACATTTTTAATTTGGTTTCATAAATACTTACTGAGGACATTTTTTATGCCAGGCTTCATGCTAGATATTATGGAAAAAGATGAATAATACACAGATACTGCTCTTGAGAAGTTCTCAGTTTAGTAGGTGAAGCAGACAGGTAAATATAATATTATAGCAGTGTAAGCCCTGAACATAATAGGTATACAAAATATAGCCTGTTAGAAAATCTGCAGCTTCATTTGTACGGTACAACAGTCTCGTGTTTCTTTCTACTTCTCTAGTTCCTTTTACATGTACAACAATTTCAGTGTGGGTTTTGCATCCTCATTCCAATGGGAATTCCTGTCTCCTCCTTGAATATCTCTAAGTCAGCTTGTAATTTCCAATGACAATCAAATAAGTTACCTGCTAGGTATTTATAAAAATGATATGAATGAGTTCACCAAATGTATAAAATTCAAACAATAATCATGATGAAGAAACAATATCTTTCACAATTAAATAACTAGAACACTTCTACTAGCCATTTCATTTTTGCCAAATGACAAATCAGAATGTTAACATAAATTGCAAAATACATATCTTTAGAGCGTTATTTCAACATTTTGAAGGTCATCAATTCATAAAATTCTGTTTTATGTGATCCAAAAGAGTAACACTGGTGAAACATTGTTTTTGGTTAAAACTTCTGTCCAGTAGGTCACGAAGTAGCAGATCTATGATATTGATCTATGATGTTTGTATATTCAGATGTATTTTACAGTTTATTCATGCCTGTTAACATTTACTCAGCATGCACAATGTCTTGTTATATTTAAAGACAAAATTTATACACATATTATGACCTAAAAATACTTGCAGAACAGAATTTTATTAAGCACTATTTAAATTCATACAAAGAAAATACATACCAACTCATTTATGCACTGAGGATATGCAAATTTACTGTTTAGTTTACATTAGGTTAATTGGGAAAAGACTTCTGGAGGAAATGAATTGCCAGTTGCATTTTGAAATAGTTTATAGATACAGGCAAAGAAGAAAAATCATACAGAGGGATGGAGTTGAAGATATGCAATTTGTGGCAAATTGGGTGGGTAGACTTCTAAGAAGTCTCCAGCCATTCTTTTATTCAATAGACATACACTGCACACAGTTTACACAAGAACAGTGTTAGGTCCTGAGGATACAAAGCCAGGTAATATAGCATTCTTGCCTGCAAGCTCATAGATTCGTGCAGGAGATGGGCATAAATAAAGATAGGATAAGTAAAAAAAAAAAAAAAAATTACGACACAGTAAGATAAATAAATTTCATTCATTTTCCTGGAGGCATAGGATACAAGTAGAGAACAGAGAAGTGAAATTTTAAAAGTGGTATTTGGAGTGCCCAGTAAGGATCAGCTAATAGTAACAGATATTATCTTTTTCCTTCCTTATTCAGTAAGCTTTTCCAAAAACAGGTCTGCATTTGAGGCCAGGCATGGTGGCTCATGCCTGTAATTCTAGCACTTTGGGAGGCCGAGGTGGGCAGATTGCCTGAGCTCAGGAGTTCAAGACCAGCCTGGGCAACACGGTGAAACCCTGTCTCTACTAAAAATACAAAAAATCAGCCGGGTATGGTAGCACGTGCCTGTAGTCCCAGCTACCCGGGAGGCCAAGGCAGGAGAATTGCTTGAACCTGGGAGGCAGAGCTTGGAGTGAGCCGAGATCATGCCACTGAACTCCAGCCTGGGTGACAGAGCGAGACTCTGTCTCCAAAAAAAAAAAAGGTTTGCAGTTGCTGCCTCAATAACACTCATACTTTCACTCCTTGCAACCTAGCTTCCATGCCTCCAGCTCTTTCTCTACATAATTAAAGTCCTCAATGACTCCTCAGTTGCCTAATCCATGGGTCTTTGCTCAGCTGCCATTATCTGACAGACACCTCTGCCATTCTCTGTTACACCTCTTCAACATTTACCTTTTCTCCAAAACACTTTCTCTCCATGCTCTCCTGTCACCTCTGAGAACATCTGAGTTTCTTCTTACTCTGCTTCCATTTCCATTTCCTAAATGGAGGCTTTCTCAAGTCTGCACTCAATCATCTTCTGGAGACTTGATCACCTCAACGAGAGGGTTAACAACAAACCAAGAGTCAGCATGCTGACCCCCTGCTACACTCTACCCCATTGTTTCTGTAGACAGAATATCTGACACTAGAATCATAAGACCTTTGTGTTTAAGAATTCCTTAAGGAGTTTTTGAGATCCTGAATTCCAGCAGAATGGCTGACACCAACCAGCCTGAAGACCCCTACCAAGGAACCGTCTCACTGACTCAGCACAAAAATGAGGTTTCTTCATCTCTCTGTCCCCCTGACTTCAACCCTCACTTCTCAACCAATCAGCAATCCCCACACTTCAGCCCTTGTCCAGACACAATAATTAATTGATCATCATTAATATCCATTGCCATGCCCCGTTTTCTTAAAATATTGGCTATTCAACACTCTCCATACTAAAATCTGATTTTCCTAAAAACATTTTGTCATCATATTGGATCCTTTAACTTAAAAAATTATAATTTTTAATTTTACACAATGAACTGAATGTAATAAGTAAATAAAGTATATCTATTCTGCCTTGAATTATTTCTCATTGTTGTATAAGAAATTCTGTTGATTCAAGTTTATCCAGCTCTCCCCAAGTCAACAATCATAATATCACCTGAGTTTCCACATTAGGTTTTAATCAACTGTTCAAAACGTATACAGGATTCAAAGAATAAGACATTGAAGGAAACCCCAAATAATTATTATTTCTCAGAACTTACTTGTGTCAATCACAAAATTTATTTTGTCCTTTATATCTTAAGTATCTCATTGTGCTTTTGACTTCAAAAAATATCGTTATTGCAAATATTAAGTCTCAAACTGGGTGAGGAAATAATCTGTGCAACAAACTCCCATGACACGAGTTTACCTGTATAACAAACCTGCATATGTACCCCTGAACTTAAAGTTAAAAAAAAAAGAAAAGAAAATGCTAGTCAACTAAGGAAAACAGAAAATAGTCAACAGCTACTTATTAAGCACCTACTATGTGCCTACACCCAACTGGGCACCAAAATTGTAATATGAAGGAAAATCCTAGCCTTGAAAAACCTACTGACAATATGACTTCAATGTCAGAAGTGCTAAAATGAAGGTGGTATGTGCAAAAACAGAGGAAGAGCAATTTCCATTTTGATTGTATAGTTTAAGCCAAATTTTATCAAAGTGCTGTTCAAGAAACACTAGTATAAGAACCACCAAGATTGTTAAAAATGTATATTTTGATTGAGAACCTCACAGAGAGGGACACCAAAATATATACTTTTAACAAAATACCTAGACAAGTGGTTTTTAAACTTTTTGAACATGATCAATAGTAAGAAAATAAAAACATTTTACTTCGCAACCCAAAATACACCTATATAACTGAAATCACAGAAAGTTTTACACAAAAAGTTTTAGCTTTTACTATCAAAGGAGTACTATGATATTTTCTTTCTTTCTTTCTTTCTTTTTTTTTTTTTTTTGTTTGTTTCTTTGTTAATTGCTGTTTGGGCCTTAACCTAAATCAACTTCTTGATTCATTAAATGGGCAGAAACTGGTGATTCTTATACAAGCTCAAATTTTAGAATCTGTGGTTTAAGAACTTACATGGATTTCAGAATCAGAAACTTGAGAACTTCAAATCTACTATCGTCCCTTAGTAGCTGTGGAGCAACAGAAAATATATTACATTTCTTTCTACCTTATTTCTTCCAAATGTAAAATTGAAATAATAATACCTATCTTACAATATGTTTAGTGGGAGATCATCAGTAAAATCACTTATCATGGAGTTAGACATAGAATAAGCATCTAGCAACTTTCATGGCATAATCACAGAATTGACCTATGGACTAGAAAAAAAATCAGGCAGCATGACTCGAGGAAGATGCCAGAGAAGAAAGAAATGTTCCCTCCAAATGTCACAAGAAGGTGCAGTCATCCAAAACTCTGTCTGCAGAAGGGCGTAGGTAAAATGAATAGAGCCAGCAGAATGCTCTAAAACTAGCTGTACCTTGAGTCAGGCTGTTGGGTTTTTTTTCCCTGACATACGCTGATCCATGATTCCATTTCTGGATGGAAACATGGAACCGTAGATCTAGAATGAAGTGCTTGTTTAAAATGAACTGCTCTCTTAACCAATGGAAAATAGAGCGGGATGATGTGTATTCTCAAACCATGTTAGTAGATTTTGAAACTAAGTGTAGCTAGATTTCCAGCGATACTTCAACTTTTTGGAAGAAAGAGAAGAGGTGTATGGTACAGGACACAGAATAGGAACACCCAGGAGATAACTATAAAAATGAAAAGTGAATCTGCCATATATTTATATATTAGGCCTTATCTCACAAAATAAAATTTTTAAGTAGATAGTGCAATTCTCACTGAATTGTTTTCTTATGTCCATAATCAGATTATGTTCAAAGGGATACTTTAAAATAAAACGCAAATAATCACACATACCATGGACACTGGATACCAGGATAGAAGAGAGATGCTGTAGGTCTATACGGTACCTGGTTAAGCAATGTCAAGAAGGTGGCAACCCTAAGAGTCTGAGACCAAAGCACTTCCTGCTCTTCCTGATTGAGATACTCTCAAAGTAATGTTCAAGTTTTGCCCTGAAAATTCAATTTTTTGATTCCATGTTTCTAAGAAAATTCCATGTTTGATTTCATGTTTCTAGGAAAATTTCATGTTTGATCCCATCTTTCTAGGAAAAGTATCAATCCTCCTCAATAGGGACCTTTTTATCTCAAAAGTCTAAAGATAATTTTTGCATTCAATCTGGAACACTGTAGACCAAGTCCAAAATCTTTAGTCTAATTCTAAAACAGATGAGCATCTGTTCACGTGAAAATTAAATAATGGCCCTTGATACAGTCTTTTAAAGGAGTGTAGGTTGACAACAGATTCTAGTTCAACAATTTGTATGTAATAGCGTGACAATAAAACCATATATAGGAATATGGAAATGTTCAAGTCCTTTAAAGCAGCAAACAGGCATATGCTTATATAGCATATGTCTTTTTTTTAAAAATCACAGAACTAAGCAAAACATTTGTTTTCCTTTTTCCTTAGTATTCATTTTTTTCCTAGCCAGATATGCAGTATTATTTTTATTCTATACTATTTTTATCCTAGCTATAGGGTATTATTTTTTATTTATTATTTTTCCTAGCCAGATATAGAGTAAATTATATAATTTGTGTAAAGCTTTGCCTTTTATGACAGATTGAGAAATACATAATAAACTACATAGACGCTGTGCTATGCACAGAGGACATTCCAGACTCTGAAGAGTAACAAAACATATCTCACCATGTCTTCTAACCCAAGCTCAAAGACTTGTGCTTTGCTATAACAAACCACAAACAAACTCAGCAATATAAGGAGTAATAATATAAGTTACTAAGCAAGACAGCTTTACACTGTTATAATAAGGTAGAAATTTGTGATGTGTAATGGTTCTGAAGGCTGGTGATGCCTGAAGTTTGTCCCAAGGTGTCTGATACTCCAAGTATTTTCAAAGGGATCAATAATATCAGCCTAGATTTCCACCTGCCACTTCAGTATTTTGCGATCGATCCTTGGAATGTATGAAGGAATTTCACACCATGAAAACAACAATTGTTTGGACATATGGTTACTCTCTCAGAAAACACAAACTAAAAATTCAGGATAAACTTCAATGAGAAGATTTAAAGCAGCAGGCATTCATTCAAGTGTAGCTTTTTTATAAAACTTTTTTTTGTAATGGCTTTATATTGTTTGAGCAGACCTCATTTGAGGCAAGAAAACAATAATGAGGCTTTTCTCATGATTATTGCATGTCCTATTGCTGACTTTATTTATTAATATAGGTCATTTCTTTCATCTGAATAAGCTGTCTTATCCTATCCTAGAAAGCCATATTTCTTGATTCACATTTTAAAAAGAAAATAGGATTGTTTCCCTATTTATAGGATTTAATTAATATCAATTTATTTAATTTTCTTGAGCACCTTATATTGTCAAAAATTATATTCAGTAAAGGTAGGTGAAATGATAACTGAAATGATCCTTCCTCTATTCAGCACTCAGTGGGAGAGACCTATAGAAAAGCGGAAAGAAACTCTGCTATGTGGTACAATCAGTGCAAAGGTAAAGGAGAACAGAGGGTTTCATCATGCACAGAAGAGGCACAGCAAACTCATTGCCAGATATATACCCAAAGGAATATAAATCATTCTACCATAAAGATACATGCACGTGGATGTTCATTGCAGTACTATTATTCACAATAGCTAAGACATGAAATCAACCTAGATGCCCATGAAAAGTGGACTGGATAAAGGAAATGTGATATATATATATACCATGGAGTACCATGCAGCCATACAAAAGAATAAGATCATGGCCTTTGCAGCGACATGAGATGGAGCTGGAAGCCATTATCCTGAGCAAATTAATGCAGGAACAGCAAACCAAATACTGCACATTCTCACTTATAAGTGGCAGCTAAACATTGAGTACACATGAACATAAAGAAGGGAACAATAGGCATTGGGGCCTATTTTAGGGTGGAAGGTGGGAGAAGGGTATTGAAAAACTACCTACCAGGTATTATGCTGATTATCTGGATGACAAAATTATGTGTATACCAAATTCCCATGACATGCAATTCACTCATGTAACAAACCTGCATATGTACCCTTTGAACCTAAAATAAAAGTTGGAAAGAAAAAAAAAAGAATTAGGATAAACTTATTTTAAAAAAAAAGTCTGGCCCCCTGAGATCAGTGTTAAAGGACATGAAGGATTTAACTGCCTGAGAAGAGAAAATGAGCTTTCTAGGCAGGGAGGAGCAAGTGCAAAGCCTAAGATTGTATGTGAAAGCGTGGGCCTTGGTGTCATAGAGGGGTGGTGATAAGCCTTTGAGGAAGTTTTGAGTCTCAGCCCAAAACACTGTTTCTCAAATTGCATGAGAACTGTTTGGACATGTTTCTCAATACACACCCCCATGGACACTCATGTGCTTTCAGAACTGATCTACAATGGTGATGATTCCTCCATGGGTATTAAGATCACTGGGGGAAATTTAAAAAAAAAATTACCCTTCCTGAGTCCTGCCTTCAAAGATTTTGACTCAGTTGTTCTGTGGTGGATCAGAGCATGATATCACCCCAGATAATTCTAATGTTTAGCCAGGGTCAAGAATCAAGAAGGGGGCAATTGCACATTCACAAGCTGCCAGGTGATTCAGATGCTCATTACCAGTCTAGAATTGCTGCTCTGAGGCTCAGCACAATGCAAGCTAAACACTATTCACCAAAGCAGTTGTCCTCAAAGTGTGATTCCCAGACTAGTAGCATCAGCACAACCTGGTGACTTAGTCTGTTTGAGCTGTTACAACGAAAATACCATAGGTGGTTTATATACAATAGAAATGTATTTCTTAACAGTTCTAGAGGCTGGGAAGTCCAAGATAGTCACCAGCAGATTTCACGTCTGGTGAGGAACCATTTTTTAATTCATAGGTGACGCCTTCTTGCTGTGTCCTCGCACACTACAAGGAACAAATAAGCTCCCTCTGGCCTCTTTTATAAGGGCACTAACCCCATTTACGAGGGCAGAGCCCTGATCAACTCCTAAGGACTCCACCTCTTAATACTATTACCCTGGGGATGTGGCTTCAACATATGTATTTTGGGGGGACACCAATGTTCAGACTATAGCACCTAGGTATTTGTTAAAAATATCAACTCTTCAGTCCCACCCCAGACTCCAGACTCACTGGATCAGAAACATGAGGGGTCAAGTCCAGCAACCTATCCTCTAGCAAGTCCTCCAGGTGATTCTGATGTAATTAACTTTGAAAACCTATGCACTAAAGAGAAACTGTTGCAGTGTGTGTATAAGTGGATGTGTTTGTGTATTGGGTGGCAGGGGAAGGGAGGGAAGGCGATGCACAAACCTATCTCCTTGAGTTGCTAAATAAGGGGCAATGTTTTTATAATTTGTCTCTCTTGGCATGAGGCACATTTCTACATAAATTGCAGAGCAAGAAAAATAAAACAGGTGATACTTTTAACTTTCCTTTTTCTGGTATGTGACTCTCTTCTGGCCATCTCATCTTCCTAGAGCAGCTATAGCTTGATTGTTATTTAACAAGTGCCAGAAAACAAAGACTAAAATATAAACACTTTATAATATAAACTCTTAAGGAAACCCTAGGCATATGTGTTCCACATTCTGTTTCAAAATGCATTAGATTTGGCACATCACATTTCCTCTCCCTAAGTTTTTGTTTTAAATTAGTCTTGCTTTACAAAGAGGCAGGGAAGCAGTGTCGGATATTGTTGAGATAGAGGTTGCTAAGAGCCGCACTTATGGTTGACAATGTAGGTGTCCTAAAAAGTCTTCATTTCTGTCTGTTTTTAGAATATTACATCCTTAGCAAAGGACAAAAATGGCTAATTAAGTTTTAGTGAGAAGTACCTCCGTGTTGTGATAGTTTCAGTTATTTCTGGCTTTGGGTTGCTTTTCTTCTCTAGGGAGGGCTGCATGAGCTTTGGGAAGAGCACGGGCTCTGGAGTTATACAGACATGGATTCTAGTCCAGGCACTCTAGCTTATGTCTCCGGGAAATTGGTCAAGTTATGCAATATTCCTGAACCTCCATTTCCTTTAGATGTAAACTAAGGATAATGATTCTTCCTTTAAATGATTATGTTGTTAGCGGCAGATAAGACAAAGTGTATGTCCCATTGGAGATGCTCAGTTATATTCGTTCTTTTCCCCTTTCTCTTCCCTGCCACCTTTTAACCATGATGCCAGGAAGAGTTCTCTAGATTGGGTCTGAAATACTCTGAATCCTTCTTCTCTTACCAGTGATAATCTTGGTATAAGAAAAAGCACTGGGCTAGGCACAGTGGCTTGTGCTTGTAATCCCAGCACTTTGGAAGGCTGAGGCAGGCAAACTCCTGAGGTCAGGAGTTTGAGACCAGCCTGACCAACATGGTAAAACCCTGTCTCTACTAAAAATACAAAAAAATTAGCCAGGCATGGTGGCATGCACCTGTAGTCCCAACTACTCAGGAGGCTGAGGTGGGAGAATTGCTTGAACTCAGGAGGCAGACGTCGCAGTGAGCCGAGATTGCACCACTGCACTCCAGGCTGGGCAACAGAGCGAGACTATGTCTCCAAAACTAAAAAAGAAAAAGGATTGCAGTGGGTGGGTTATCTCGTGAGGACATGGACTAATAAACTCTATCTACAATAAGGAAAAATATGTAAAGATACAGCATTGCTGTAATTACAATCAACTGTAAACGTTAATTCTGTTAATTCAGTCCAGAAGCCAATAAATATTGGACACATCTCTGAACTTAGCTCTTAACTTTTTTGTTTGAGCATCCAAAATACTTTTAGAACAGATTTCAAGGCTCAACACAGGCACACCATTCCCTTAATACATAGAAAACTTCAAGAAAATAATCCAGAATGGTGCAGCTAGCTCCAACCTTAGTCACATTTAGACCCAGCCCTTGTTATAAATATATATTTGGAAATTGCACACATGATTCTCTCATTGATAATACTTCCCAAAATAAACCTAATGGTAACATAGGGCCACAGCCTGACACCCACTGGGCTGATGTATTTCAGAATGCAGACTTTTTCTAATTTTATGGAGGTAATACCGCCCATTTACGTTGTATTAAGTAACACCCCAGTAGGTCTGGGAAGCATTCATGTTCAAACGTATTAATATTTCCACCACTTAATATGTAAACATTCATATGAATGAGATAAAGGCCAAAAGAGCCTCACATTTAATTCATGCCATAAAATAAGCTCAAATCAAGTTTCAAAACCAAATGAGAAAACTTAAGAGTTTTCAGAATTTTTGACTTTAAGAATTATAAGTAAACTATTGAAGACACACAACATATCTTCCCTTAGGGAGTTTTAAATCCTATTAAGCTACTATATGCAAAAATTTACACAGCTCATGGGCAAGATCCAAATTGTGTTTAAAGCCACTTGTTTAATTATAAAAGGGCATATATTATTTCCAGTCACGCCATTGTTCTTTGAACACGTAAGGGATGACTTTTAGTTCATGATGATGATTTTAAAGGTATTGAAGGAAAAAGTCTTCAAGTGAGAATAAAAGTTGGTTTGCCAAATTATTTTTAAAACATTTTACAGATTTGAAAGGGAAAATTTGAGAAAATTTATTTTTTTGGAAATTAAGGAAAATAAGACTTTTTAAAAAATCATTGACATTTTAGCTCCTAAAAACTACAGCGAGTAATGGGTGAGCTTAATTCCTAGAGCATTCGCTCCTCTGTTTTAGATGGCATTAAAAGCAGGGACATTCCTATAGGACCTGCCAGGGCCCTTCAGCACTAGCATACCCTGCTGGGGAGTGCGGCAGGTAAATGGAGGAATAGATGCAAAGGTTTCATGTGGCAAAAACAAAAAGGAACAGTGTGGCCAGGTGCAGTGGCTCACACCTGTAATCCCAGCACTTTGGGAGGCTGAGGCGGGCAGATCACGCCTGAGGTCAGGAGTTTGAGACCAGCCTGGCCAACATGGTGAAACCCCATCTCTACTAAAAATACAAAAATTAGCCAGGTGTGGTGGCATGTGCCTGTAATCCCAGCTACTCGGGAGGCGGAGGCAGAAGAATCACTTGAACCTGGGAGGCGGAGATTGCAGTGAGCCGAGATCATGCCACTGCACTACAGCCTGGGTGACAGAGTGAGACTCTGTCTCAAAAAAAAAAAACACAACAGTGTGGTAGAATTTCCTGAGTATTATGATGAAAAATACTGTGGCCTGATATATTTTGGTCTTTCCCAAATATGTCTATGCTCAAAGCATCTTTGAATGTGATATTTTGTAGGGATCTCATAGGCTTTATTCACTCAATCAATCACTATTTACTGAGATACTACTTATGTGCCAGAAAGAGTACTAGGCCCTTGAGATACAATGGTGAATAGAAAGCCTTTGTTCTATTTATAATGCAGTGGAGAGATATAAGCAGTTTCTGAGGAAAATAATTTAGGTTAGGCAGATGAAAAACATCAGGCTTCCGATCCCACAGTCATCACATTTTCTTAACTTGCTTTGTGTGCCTTCAGATAATTTGGCATTCCTACCTTTGGATTAGGTAAGAACAGAATGCAGTTCATAAAAATAACTACAATTAATTGAGCATTTTGTATCAGGCCTTTCACTAAGCCCAGTTATGTAACTATCTCATTTTATTCTCACAACAACTGTATTAGAAGTACAATTATTATTATTATTTTACAAATAAGTAAAACAAAGATTAGAGAGGACAAATAATCCTTTCTAGCTCCCACCACTAAGTACAGGTCCAAAATTTCTGTATTCCCAAATCTGAAAAGTTCTGAAAACCAAATATGTTTTTCATAATTGTTTAGCATCAAATCTTGCCCTAAACAGTCTTTATATTGCTCTCTTAGGGAAAAAAGTTCCTACATTCATATACTTCTCTACAGCAATAGTCATATGCTTGATTAAGGAGTACTTCCTTAGACCCTGCTGGGGATATTATGTAATACATAATAATGCATTGTATTTCCTTTCTAAAATAAGAATAATTCTAATTTATGACACATCCAAGAATTTTAGATAAGAGATATAGAACTCTGGTTTATTTGTCTCCAGGCTATCCTTACCGGATAGTTCTCAAAAACCTCTTTTAACAAGTCTATAGTACTTAGGGTGGCCACATAATTTATCATCGAAACATTTCAGATGTATTACTAATAATTACTCAGGGACAGAGGGCATAAATTGGGATCATTCTGGGCAAACAAGGATGTATGGCCCACCCTAGTTTGGTGACCATGTGGCCTGAGGAAGAGTGAATGCCCAGTAATTGATGAAGTGTTTATATCTGAGTTAGATGGAATTTGCCTGCTAAAGTAATGTAAGCATAGCAACTATAAGCTTTTAAGAGTTTCAGAAAGACTTTAAGAGGGGTAATGGCTCTTGGCTTTGAGAAAAACTCCCTCTGACCCAGTGTGGAAGGACCATGGGTATGAAACTAAGGACAGCTAGAAGTAAAAAGGTTATCTTAACAATTAGGCAAAACCTGATGAAGACTGAAAATAATACATTATTAGCACAGTCTACACTCAAGGGAAGGAATCATTTGAATTTCAGATGGATGACCAATTGGATATGGGCAATAAAGGAGAGAGGGGAGTCTAGGAAAATTCCCAGACACTTGGCCCAGACACTTGGAAAATGATTTGCTGAGATAGAGAACTCAGATAGCCACTTTTGGGAAAATAGCCTGAGATCTTCAATTTAGTGTGTCTGTGGGATACTTCAAACTCTACTAGCAGAAAAATTTACATGAAATTAGGTAATAAGGAGTATTTCTTTCTACCACTCCATCCCTTGTCCCAAATGGACTGACACAGTACTTTAAACATGGTAGATGCCAAATAAAGATTTTTGTCTGTTGCCTGTAAGGATTCTTGAGGTATTGACCGCTAATCTGCAGTATAATTATCCCTAGTCAAGGATTATTCACTGTATTAGTTAGGGTTCTCTGGAGAGACAGAATTAATAGGATAGACATATAAATATATATAAAGGGGAGTATATTAAGTATGAACTCACATGATCACAAGTTCCCACAATAGGCTGTCTGAAAGCTTGAGGAGCAAGGAGAGTCAGTCTGCGTCTCAAAACAGAAGAACTTGGAGTCTGATGTTTGAGGGCAGAAGGTATCCAGGATGGGAGAAAGATATAGGCTGGGAGGCTAGGCCAGTCTCTGCCTTTCACATTTTTCTGCCTGCTTTATATTTGCTGGCGCTAATTAGATTGTGCCCACCAGATTAGGGTGCATCTGCCTTCCCCAGCCCACTGGCTCAAATGTTAATCTCCTTTGGAAATACCCTCACAGACACACCCAGGATCAGTAGTTTGCATCCTTCAATCCAGTCAAGTTGACAGTCAGTATTAACCATCACAAGTCTACCCCTTGTCAACTTGAACCCACACACATCTCCTCAGATCATACATAATCTTCAAATAAAGACAACAATAAGATTATAATACAACTATCTTTCATACAACCGGAAACACACCAATCCCCAACTCAAATACTATTACGTAAAGTTAATGATATTTAAATGCTGATGTAAACTCAATAAATCTTGTCACATGTAAAGGATAAAAGAAATAAAATGAAGATATTTTCTTAGTACAAGAGTATACCTGCACAAACATGTTTTTAACAAAAGAATGAGGAATACTCATGATAATTACAGTCCTTGTTTCTGGTCACATGGTAATAGCTGGCATTGATGACTACCTTCTTCTACTGCCAATTCTGTATTCCCTTTGCCTTCAGCAAGCACCTCAGCAGGTCATGGTTTTTTTCCTGGTGGAGTGACCCAAACCTTCATTCCTGAAGGATCTGGACCATTTGCAGTCCTGCCTGGATTGGACTGTTGTAGTTTCCCATTGACCTTAATCATAGGGCATGCATGGTAACATTAAGAGATGCCCTAATGGATCTCCTGTATTCCACGCACACTCTTCCTTACCTCAGTTATGGAGTAGTAGAGTGATTTCATCTTGATAGTCTGAGTCAATCACCCCACTCAATACTGTAACTCTTTTCTTACCCTGTTGACTTAAAGGTAGGAGGAGCATAAAGTGTCCAGGTGGCAACTGTAACTTCCAGTTTAATGAAATCATTGTTGCGTCTCCTGGTGGCAGCATTCCTCTCTCTGGAACTAAGACCTCTAGGCCAGCAGAACATAATGTCATGGGAACAGAAAGCAAAAATGTTGCTAGTGGGTCACTAGGGGTGATTGTGAGTGGTGCCACTTCCACTTCCACCCCTTGATTCCGGGGCCCATGAATCCTGGCTATGGGAGAAACAGTATCACGTATTGGACGCTGATTCAAAGCATACATGGCCTTCTAGAGAATTTTGCCGCAGCCCTACAAAGTATTGTCACCAAGTTGGCATTGTAATTGTGACTTCAAAAGGCCATTCCACCGTTCTATCAATCCAGCTGCTTCAAGATAATGGGGAACATGGTAAGAGCAGTGAATTCCATGAGCATGAGCCTACTGCCTCACTTCTTTAGCTGTAAAGTGAGTGCCTTGGTCAGAGGCAATGCTCTGTGAAATACCATGACCGTGGATAAGGCATTCCATGAGTCCACGGATGGTAGTCTTGGCAGAAGCACTGCCTGCAGGATAGGCAAACCCATATCTGGAGTAAGTGTCTATTCCAGTGAGGACAAACCTCTGCCCTTTCCAAGATGGAAGAGGTCCAATATAATCTGCCGCCAGGTAGCTAGCTGATCACCCCAAGGAGTGGTGCCATATCAAGGTCTCAGTGTTGGTCTCTGCTGCTGGCAAATAGGGCACTCAGCAGTGGCCATAGCCTGGTCAGCCTTGGTGAGTGGAAGTCCATGTTGCTGAGCCTATGCGTATCCTCCATTCCTGCCACCATGGCCACTTTGTTCATGGGCCCATTGGGCGATAACAGGGGTGGCTGGGGTAAGAGGCTGAGTGGTGTCCACAGAATGGGTCATCCTATCCACTTTATTATTAAAATCCTCCTCTACTGAGGTCACCCCTTGGTGAGCACTCACATGGGATACAAATATCTTCACAGCTTTTGACCAGTTGGAGAGGACCAGCCACATAACTATTCCCCAGATTTCTTTGTCACCAATTTTCCAATCATGCTTCTTCCAAGACCCTGACCATCCAGCCAAACTATTGGCTACAGCCCATGAATCAGTATATAATTGAACATCTGGCCATTTCTCCTTCCATGCCAAGTGCACAACCAGTTGCATTGCTCAAAGTTCTGCCCACTGGGAAGATTTCCCTTCGCCATTGTCCTTCAGGAATGTCCTAGAAAGGGGCCGTAGTGCTACAGCTGTTCACTTTTAGGTGGTGCCTGCATATCATACAGAGCCATCTGTGAACCTGGCCCTGGTCTTCTCCTCCTCTGTCAACTGATCATAGGGAGCTCCCCATGAGGCCATCAGTGCGGGCTGGGGAAGAGAAGGCAGGGTGGCAGCAGTGGAGACCACGGGCATTTGAGCCATTTCCTCATGTAACTTACTTGTGCCTTCACGACCTTCTTGAGCTTGATCACGTATATATCACTTCCATTTGATGATGAAATGCTGCTGTACATGACCCATTTTATGGCCAGATGGGTCAGCAAGCACCAAGTTCATGATAGGCAATTCAGGTCTCATGGTGACTTGATGACCTGTAGTCAAATGTTCAGTTTCCACCAAAGCCTAGTAACAGGCCAAGAGCTGTATCTCAAAAGGAGAGTAGTTATCTGCAGAAGTTGATAGGGCCTTCCTCCAAAATCCTAGAGGCCTCCACTGTGATTCACCTATGGGAGCCTGCCAAAGGCTCTAAACAGCATCCCTATCTGCCACTGACCTCCAGCACCATTGGATCTGCTGGGTCATATGGCCCAAGTGGCAGAGCAGAACAGCTTACACAGCAGCCTGGAACTGTTGCAGAGCCTTCTCCCGTTCTGGGCCCCACTCAAAACTGGCAGCCTTTCAGGTCACTTGATACATGAGGCAGAGTAACACACCCAAATGAGGAACACATTGCCTCCAAAATCCAAATAGACCCACTAGGTGTTGTGCCTCTGCCTTGGTTGTAGAAGGGGCCAAATGCAGCAACTTATCCTTTACCTTAGAAGGAATATCTCGACAGGCCCCACACCACTGGACCCCTAGAAATTTTACTAAGGTAGAAGTTCCCTGAATTTTAGTCAGATTTATTTCCTATCCTCTGCATGCAAATGTCTCACCAATAAGTCCAGTGTGTTTGCTACTTCTCGTTCACTGGATCCAATCAAAATAATGTCATCAATGTAAGGGACCAGTGTAATATCTTGTGGAAGCGAAAAGTGATGAAGACCTCTCCAAATAACATTATGACACAAAGCGGGAGAGTTGGTATATCCCTGAGGTAGGACAGTAAAGGTATATTGCTGGCCTTTCCAGCTGAAGGCAAATTGCTTCTGGTGGGCCTTATGGACAGGAATGGAGAAATAGGCATTTGCCAAGTCAATGGCTGCATATTTGGTACTAGGAAATATGTTAATTTGTTCAAGCAATGAAACCACATCTGGTACAGCAGCTGCAATTGGAGTCACCACTTGGTTAAGCTTACAATAACCCACTGTCATTCTCCAAGATCCATCTGTTTTCTGCACAGACCACATGGGAGAGTTGAATGGGGATGTGGTGGGAATTACCACCCCTGCATCTTTCAAGTCCTTGATGGTGGCACTAATCTCTGCAGTCCCCCCAGGGATGCAATATTGTTTTCATTTTACTATTTTTCTAAGTAGAGGCAGCTTTAATGGCTTCCATTTGGCCTTTCCCACCATAATAGCCCTCACCCTACCAGTCAGGGAGCCAGTGCAGGGATTCTGCCAGCCACTTAATATGTCTATGCCTATTATGCATTCTGGCACTAGGGAAATGACCAAAAGATGAGTCCAAGGGCCCACTGGACCCACTGTAAATCAGACCTGAGCTAAAGCTCCATTAATTACCTGACCTTCATAAGCCTCTACTTTAACTGGGGACCACAATGACATTTTGGGTCCTCTGGAATCAATGTCAGCTCAGAGCCAGTGTCCAGTAGTCCCTGAAATGTCTGATCATTTCCCTTTCCCCAATGCACAGCTACCCTGGTATAAGGCTGGAGGTCTCCTTAGGGAAGGATGGGAGAAAGATTCACTGCATAAATTTCCGTAATATGGGGTCCTTACACAAGGTGACCCAGCCTCCCCTTCTTTCAAGGGGTTGTGGGTCTGTAAACTGGCTCAAGCCCAAAAATTTATTGATGGGCCATGATTCTCTGTTTTTATAATTCAAATTAGCTTTTCATCCATTGGACCTAGAAGTTTTCTGTTTATATAAATTAAGCAAGAATGCAGTGGGCTTCCTATCAATTTTACTTCTAGGAACACCATGATTAATTAGCCAATGTCAGAACTCTACAGGAGTCAGACTATTCTGATTGTCACTGTGCCTCTGCTGTCCATTTCAGTAGCTAAGCCCCTCTTGCCTTTGATGGTTGAGTGCTGCCACTTGGCCCCTGCCACCTTGGGATCCAATTATTCCCATTATATTTAAATTTTGTAGTGGAGTGACTGTGGTTCCCACTGTTAGATCTGACATACAGGGAAGAGCAATTACAAAGCTCTTCAATGATACAGGTGCTGCCCTCACAAGTCTATTTTGCAAGGCATTTGTCAAGGGTATATCTTCTTCAAGCTCCCAGCTGGGATGAGTAGGTCTAAAGTGACTAATCCACTCCACCATCCCAATCTCCCTAAGCCTTTGGATCCCTTCCTGTACATTAAACCAAGGAAGCTCAGGCATTTCTAGCTGGCTCACAGTGGGCCATCTTTTAATCTGTATTTCAGCTAACCAAGCAAGTAAACTATTAGAACCTTTTTTGACTCCCTGAGCTGTAACACTAAATGAAGAGTCCCTACTTAGTGGGCCAAAATCAATAAATTCAGCCTGATCCAACTCTATGTTCCTTCCACCATTATCCCACACCCTTAATATCCTTTCCCATGCCTGTTCTCCAGATTTCTGTTTATATAAATTAGAAAACTCAAGCAGTTCTTTTTGAGTGTAGCACACCTCCTCATGGGTCACACTCTCAATCTCACCTCTAGGGGCCCACTGGGACTTTAGTTATAGGTTTAGAAGCAAACAGGAGTGTTGGGGGTGGCTCTTAAGGAGAATCAACATTATTTTGCCTGGCAACTGATTCAGGGGAGGACAACACTTTTGCCTCAGGCAACACAGGATTTATCTCCTCAGACAAAAGTGGAAAAGCTGATGGCAGCATGGGTCGGGGAGGGGATGTTGCCATTACTGGGGATGGGAAAGCTGTTTCTTCTGGCAAAAATGGTCCAACAGAGTTTACAAACTCAGTGTCCCCAGCTTCACCAGTGTCCTCCCATATATCCCCATTCCCAGTTGCAGGGTGTCATTCTTTTCCAATCAATGACCTCACTTTAACAGTAGACACCTGGCGAGGCTGTGCATGCACTTTTCATTGCAGGTCAGCCACTTGGATGATAAGAGCTTGTGTATGTTTTTCCACAACTTCAGCTCTGTCTCTATAGGAGATAAGACTCTCACTCAGGGCAATCTTAGCAGATTTGAGGCTCAGTATCTGCTTCTGAATCCAGGAGATAGAATCCCTGAGTTCATCATTTTTTTCATGACATTATCTACTGAACTTAGGAGCAACCAACCAGCCCCATTATGTTCCTTGATTCTCCACATATGGTCAGAGGTATTATGTATAGAGTCACTAAACTCCTTGCCTCTCACAAGCAGTGAATCAGGAGTGTCAAATGCATTTATTTTGTGTAAATCTCTAATCAGTTCACACCAAGTACTATCAGCATTCTCCATACTATTAGAAGTAGAGGCCTTAGAATTTTGGTGTCCAATCATATGAAGTACCCAACTACAGAAACCCCAAAACCGACAAAAGAACTCCATCTTTAATATTCTGTTCCTCTAGAACCACTCCTGGTACCAAAACCTGTATTAGTCAGGGTTCTCTGGAGGGACAGAACTAATAGGATAGATAGATATAAAAAGAGGAGTTTATTAAGTATTAACTAACCTGATCACAGCATTCCACAATAGGCTGTCTGAAACCTTGAGGAGCAAGGAGAGCCAGTCTGAGTCTCAAAACTGAGGAACTTGGAGCTGATGTTTGAGGGCAGGAAGCATCCAGTATGGGAGAAAGATGTAGGCTGGGAGCCTAGGCCAGTCTCACCTTTTCACATTTTCTGCCTGCTTTATATTTCCTAGCAGCTGATTAGATTTTGCTCACCAGATTTAGGGTGGGTCTGTCTTCCCTAGCCCACTGACTCAAATGTTAATCTCCTTTGGCAACACCCTCAAAGACACACCCAGGATCAATACTTTGCATTCTTAAATCCAATAAAGTTGACACTCAGTATTAACCATTATATTCACCTTTAAACTTTGGTATGTTAGTTGTAAACTTAGGCATGAACGGTAGGAAAATGCCACCCCAAAATATGCCACTTTGGCATAAAAATTATTTTGAACTGAAGCCAATTAAGAAGTAAATACAAGAAAAGCTCTCTGCTCACTCCCTATTCGCCTAAAAGCACTTCATAAATTCACAGAAGTGTCCCTCCTCCCATCTCTACCAGGAAGGACAAAGGCTGATCAACTTCAGGATCAGCAAACATTTATTGAGTACCTATTATGGACTAGGTCCTGGGCAAAGAAGGCCCCAACATATGATAACATGTATAAAGTACCCACCCACAATGAACAATGCCATGTACACACAGATGCTCAGTTAATACTTTGCTGAGCCACTTGGAGGTAATGAGACTATATTCAAGCTAATAATGATGTCAAAACTGCCATCCCCAAATAATTATTATTACATCATTTTGTGTGATGAAACATATTCAAATGCTCTACTTAGCTTTACTGAATGTAATAGAGCTGCATAATCTGTGATAATTCATTGTCTGATCAACATCGCATAATTAATATATTTTGAAGAGGGTTTCTTAGCCTCAATTGCCCTAATAATAAGATATGCAGCTGTTGATAAAACAGAAATGAAGATCAAAAAACATCCAATCTACAAAAAGAGATGTATTTGCTTTACTGCCCTGCCCTTCTTTGCATAATTTCCCCCATCATATGCTTAGTTTTTCATTTTAATTATTGTGATCTAGTTATTATTTTTGGTAATCACATCCCTGGAGCACTTAAACCATGTTTGAGCTTCACAGTCTGGGCAGACATTTAACTGTTTAGAAGGCTTGTATATGTGTCTCTAAAAATGCCAAAATACGCAGACAAGAAACTATAAAGAAACTGGTTGAACTTTTTTTTTTTGGCATGGTTAGTGTTTTTTCCTGTAAGTTATTGGGGTACAGGAGGTATTTGGTTACATGACTAAGTTCTTTAGTGGTGATTTGTAAGATTTGCATGCACCCATCACCTGAGCTGTATACACTGCACCGTATTTGTAGTCTTTTATCCCTCACCCACTTCCACCCTTCCTCCCAAGACCCCATAGTCCATTGTATCATTCTCATACCTTTGCGTCCTCATAGCTTAGCTCTTACATATCAGTGAGAACATACAATATTTGGTTTTCCATTCCTGTGTTACTTCACTTAGAATAATAGTCTCTAATCTCATCCAGGTCACTCGAAATGCTGTGAATTCATTCTTTTCTATGGCTGCATAATATTTCATCATTTTTATATACCACAGTTTCTTTATCCATTCATTGATTGATGGGCATTTGGATTGGTTCTACGATTTTCCTATTGTGAATTGTGCTGCTATAAACATGCGTATGCAAGTGTCTTTTTCAAATAATGACTCCTTTTCCTCTGGGTAGATACCCAGTAGTGGGATTGCTGGATCAAATGGTAGTTCTACTTTTACTTCTTTAAGGAATCTGCATACTGTTTTCCATAGTGGCTGTACTAGTTTACATTCCCATCAGCAGTGTAGAAGTGTTCCCTGTTTACCACTTCCACACCAACATCTACTGCTTTTTGATTTTTTTATCATGGCCATTCTTGCAGGAGTAAGGGGGTATCACATTGTGGTTTTGATTTGCATTTCCCTGATCATTAGTGATGTTGAGCATTTTTTCATAGGTTTGATGTCCATTTGTATATCTTCTTTTGGGAATTGTCTATTCATGTCCTTAGCCCACTTTTTAATGGGATTGTTTGGGGTTTTTTACTGATTTGTTTGAGTTCACTGTAGATTCTGGCTATTAGTCCTTTGTCAGATGTATAGATTGTGAAGATTTTCTCCCACTCTCTGGGTTTTCTGTTTACTCTGCTGACTGTTCCTTTTACCATGCAAAAGCACTTTAGTTTAATTAGGTCCTAGCTATTTATCTTTGTTTTTATTGCATTTGCTTTTGGGTTCTTGGTCATGAAATCCTTGTCTAAGCCAATGTTTAGAAGGGTTTTTCCAACGTTATTATCAAGAATTTTTATAGTTTCAGGTCTTAGGTTTAAGTCCTTAATCCATCTTGAGTTGATTTTTGTGTAAGGTGAGAGATGAGGATCCGGTTTCATTCTCCTACATGTGGCTTGCCAATCATTCCAGCACCATTTGTTGAAAAGGGTGTCCTTTCCCCATTGTAAGGTTTTTTTTTTTCTTTTTCTTTTTTGCTTTGTCAGAGATTGGTTAGCTGTCAGTGCTTGGGTTTATTTCTGGTTTCCCTATACTGTTCCATTGGTCTATGTGCCTATTTTTATACCAGTACCATGCTGTTTTGGTGACTATGGCCTGTATAGTATACTTTGAAATCAGGTAGTGTGATGCCTCAAGATTTGTTCTTTTTGCTTAGTCTTGTTTTGGCTATGTCGGTTGTTCTTTGGTTTCATATGAATTTTAGAATTGTCTTTTCTAATTCTGTGAAGAATGATGGTGATATTTTGATGGGGATTGCATTGGATTTGTAGATTGCTTTTGCTAGTATGGTCATTTTCATAATATTCATTCTACCCATCCATGAGCATGGGATATGTTTCCATTTGTTTGTGTCATCTATGATTTCTTTCAGCAGTGTTTTATAGTTTTCTTTGTAGAGGTTTCTTGACTCCTTGGTTAGGTATATTCCTAAATTTTTTTTACTTTTTATTTTTTTGCAGCTATTGTAAAAGGAGTTGAGTTCTTGATTTGATTCTCTGCTTGCTGTTGGTGTATAGAAGAGCTATTGATTTGTGTAGATTAACCTTGTATCTGGAAACTTTGCTGAATTCTTTTATCAGTTCTGAGAGCTTTCTGGAGGAGTCTTTAGAGTTTTCAAGGTAAATGATCATATCAGCAAACAGTGTCAGTTTGACTTCCTCTTTACCAATTTGGATGCCCTTTATTTCTTTCTCTTGTCTGATTGCTCTGGCTAGGAGTTCCAGTACTATGTTGAAAGGGAGTGGTAAGAGTGGGCATCCTTGTTTTATTCCAGTTCTCAGAGGGAATGCTTTCAGCTTTTCCCCATTCAGTATTGTGTTGGTTGTGAATTTGCCATAGATGGCTTCTATTACATTAAGGTATGTCCCTTGTATGCTGATTTTGCTGAGAGTTTTAATCATAAAGCGATGCTGGATTTTGTCTAATGCTTTTTCTGCATCTATTGAGATGATCATGTGATTTTTGTTTTTAATTCTGTTTATGTGGTGTATCACATTTATTGACTTGTGTATGTTAAACCATCCCTGCATCCCTGGTATGAAACCCACTTAATCATGGAGAATTATCTTTTTGATATGTTATTGGATTCAGTTAGGTAGTATTTTGTTAAGAATTTTAGCATCTATGTTTATCAAGGATATTGGTTTTCTTTTTTGTTATGTCCTTTCCTGGCTTTGGTATTAGGGTGATGCTGGCTTCATAGAATGAATTAGGGAGGGTTTCTTCTTTCTCTGTCATGTGGAATAGTGTCAAAAGCATTGGTATCAATTCTTCTTTGAATATCTGGTAGAATTCTGCTGTGAATCCATCTGGTCCTGGACTTTTTTGTCCATAATTTTTTAATTACTATTTCAATCTCACTGTTTGTTATTGGTCTGTTCAGGTTATCTAATTCTTCCTGATTTAAGCAAGGAGGGTTGTATTTTCCCAGGAATTTATCCATCTCTTCTAGATTTTCTAGGTAATGTGTGTAAAGGTGTTCATAATAGCTTTGAATGATCTTTTATACTTGAGTGGTGTTAGATATAATATCTCTTGCTTCATTTTTTAGTGAGTTTATTTGGATTTTCTCTCTTCTTGGTTAATCTTGTTAATGGTCTGTCAATTTTATTTATCTTTTCAAAGAGCCAGCTTTTTGTTTCATTTATCTTTTGTATTGTTTTTGTTTCAACTTCATTTAGATGTGCTCTGATCTTGGTAATTTTCTTTCTTCTGCTGGGTCTGGGTTTGGTTTGTTCTTGTTTCTCTAGTTCTTTGAGGGGTGACCTTAGAATGTCAGTTTGTGCTCTTTCAGTCTTGTTGATATAGGCTTTTAGGGCTATGAACTGTCCTCTTAGCATTGCCTTTGCTTTATTCCAGAGGTTTTGGTAGGCTGTGTCATTATTGTCATTCAATTTGAAGAAATTTTATTTCCATCTTGATTTTGACTCAATGCTCATTCAGGAGCAGAATATTTAATTTCCATGTTTTTGAAGGTTGCTTTTGTAGTTGATTTCCAGTTTCATTCCACTGTGCTCTGAGAGAGTGCTTGATATAATTTCAATTTTTTTAATGTATTAAGGCTCATTTGGCCTAATACATGGTCTGTCTTGGAGAAAGTTCTATGTGCTGTTGAATAGAATGTGTATTCTGCAGTTGTTGGATGAAATGGTCTATACATATCTGTTAAGTCCATTTGTTCCAAGGTACAATTTAAATCCATTGTTTCTTTGTTGACTTTCTATCCTGATGACTTGTCTCATGCTGTCAGTGGAGTACTGAAGTCCCCCAGTATTATTGTGTTGCTATCTCATTTCTTAGGTCTATTAGTAATTGTTTTATAAATTTGGGAGCTCCAGTGTTAGGTGCATATATGTTTAAGATTGTGATCTTTTCCTGTTGGATAAGGCCTTTTACCATTATATAATGTCCCTCTTTGTCTCCTTTAACTGCTGTTGCTTTAAAGTCTGTTGTGTCTGACACAAGAATAGCTACCCCTGCTCACTTTTGGTGTCCATTTGCATGAAATGCCTTTCTTCCACCCCTTTAAGTTTATGTGAGTCCTTATGTGTTAGGTGAGCCTCCTGAAGGCAGCAGATAGTCGGTTGGTGAGTTCTTATCCATTCTGTTGTTCTGTATCTTTTATGTGGAGCATTTAGGCCATTTACATTCAATATTGGTATTGAAATGAGAGATACCATTGCATTCATCATGCTCTTTGTTGCCTGTGTACTTTGGTTTTTTGGTTTTGCTTTTTAACATGTATTTTTCTTTTATAGGTCCTATGGGATTTATGCTTTAAAGAGGTTCTGTTTTGATTTGTTTCCAGGATTTGTTTCAAGATTTAGAGCTCCTTTTTAGCAGTTCTTGTAGTGGTGGCTTGGTAGTGTCGAATTCTCTCAGCATTTGTTTGTCTGAAAATGACAGTATTTTTCCTTCATATATGATGTTTACTTTCACCAGATACGAAATTCTTTGCTGATAATTTTGTTTGAGTAAGCTGAAGATAGGGCCCCAATCCTTTCTGCTCTGTAAGGTTTCTGCCAAGAAATCTACTGTTAATCTGATAGGTTTTCCTTTAAAGGTTACCTGGTGTTTCTATCTCCTAGCTCTTAAGATTCTTTCCTTCATCTTAACTTTGGATAACCTGATGACAACATGCTTAGGCAATGATCTTTTTGCAAAAAACTTCCCATGTGTTCTTTGTGCTTCTTGTATTCGGATGTCTAGGTCTCTAGCAAGGCTGGGGAAGTACTCCTTGATTAGTCCCCCAACTATGTTTTCCAAGCTGTTAGAATTCTCTTCTTCATCAGGAACACAGATTATTCTTAGGTTTGGTCATTTAACACAATCCCCGACTTCTTGGAGGCTTTGTTCATATTTTTTTATTCTTTTTCTTTGTCTTTGTCAGATTGGGTTAATTTGAAGACCTTGTCTTCAAGCTCTGAATTTCTTTCTTTTTCTTGTTCAATTCTATTGCTGAGACTTCCCAGAACATTTTGCATTTCTAAAAATTGTCCAAACTTTCCTGAATTTTTTATTGTTTTTTCTTTAAGCTATCTATTTCCTTGAATATTTCTCCCTTCACTTCTTATATCATTTTTTTTTGTTTCTTTGCATTGGGCTTTGCCTTTCTCTGGTGCCTTTCTGATTAGCTTAATAACTAACCTCCTGAATTCTTTTTGAGGTAAATCAGAGATTTCTTCTTTGTTTGGATCCACTGCTGGTGAATAGTGTGGTATTTTGGTGGTGTTGAAGAGCCTTGTTTTGTCATATTACCAGGGTTGGTTTTCTGGTTCCTTCTCATTTGGGCAGGCTCTGTCAGAGCAATGGTCTAAGGCTGATGGCTGTTGTGCAGATTCTTTTGTCCCACAGGGTGTTCCCTTGATATAGTACTCTCCCCCTTTTCCTATGGGTGTGGCTTCCTGTGAGCTGAACTGCAGTGATTGCTGTCTCTCTTCTGGGTGTAGCCACCCAGAGAGTCTACCTAGCTCTGGGCTGGTACTGGGGGTTGTCTGCACAGAGTCCTGTGATTTGAACCATCTGTGGGTCTCTCAGCCATGGACACAAATGCCTGTTCTGGAGGAGGTGGCAGGGGGGTGCAATGGACTCCATGAGAGTTCTTAGATTTGGTGATTTAATGCTCTATTTATTTTTGTGCTGGTTGGCCTCCTGCCAGGAGGTGGTTCTTTCCAGAAAGCATCAGCTGTAGTAGTATGGTGAGAGACAGGCAGTGGGCGGAGCCCTAGAACTCTCAAGATTATATGCCCTTTGTCTTCTGCTACCAGGGTGGGTAGGGAAGGACCATCAGTTGGGGGCAGGGTTAGGTGTGTCTGAGCTCAGGCTCTCCTTAGACTTGAGCTTAGGCAAGTCTTGCTGGGGCTACTGTGGGGATTGGGGGTGAGATTCCCAGGTCACAAGAGTTGTGTACCTAGGAAGATTATGGCTGCCTCTGCTGAGTCATGCATGTTGTCAGGGAAGTGGGGGAAAGCCAGCAGTCACAGGCCTTACCCAGCTCCCACACAAACCAGAGGGCTGGTGTCACTCCCACCATCCACACCCCCACCAATAACCCCAAGTCTGTTTCCAGGCAGAGGGCGAGACGGGCTTGAAAATTTGCTTCAGGCTACCCACCTCCCAGCTGCGTAAGAAAAGGGCTGGTTCTTCCCCCGCCTGTGGAGTCCGCACATCAGATTTGCACCTTCCCCTGAGTTCCGGCCAGGAGGCTTCTTGCCCTGTTCAAATTGTTACAAAGTTCAGCTAGAGATTTCCTTCTCCCTGTGGAGTTTTACCCCTTCCTCCTCTGGCCACCCTCCTGATGGATCCCTGTGGTGCCAAACAGGAATGGCCTGCTTGGGGACGCAGCGAGCTCCCAGGGCCTTTCTGCTAGTTGCTCTACCCCTGTATTTCGCTCAGCTCTCTAAATGCACTCAGCTTCGGGTAAAGTCAGAAACTTCTCCGGCAAAGAGAGAAACCTACAGTTTCTCCAGTAGGGGTGTGTGTTCGGAAGAGAAGGGTATCCCTTTCCCACTTCTGTAGTTGGGGCACTCACAGTATTTGGGGTATCTTCCAAGTCCTGCAGGAGCAGTCTGCTTCCTTCAGAGGGTCTATGGGTCTTCTCGAGATTGCTGGTTTGTTCTTGCAGTCGATCTGGAGCTAAAATTCACAACGTAAGTCTTGGCATGTTGCTCTGTTGGAGCTGCAATCTAGTTCTGCCTCCCACCTGCCATGATGATCCCCCAATCTTTTCTGCATAGTTAGTGTTTTATTCTTTGAAGAATGCTTCTAAAACATCACATTAAGTCAAGTTGAAAGGTAAAGTTCAAAATCGACAGTTTTTAAAGGTTAAGTTATAAGATATGTAATGACTGTTCACTCTTCAAAATCTTAAAATGGTTAAAATGATTGAATACCCATCAATCCATTGGGCAAATTGGAACATGTGGTAAATACAATTCTTTATCCACATATCAGGTTTACTATTATTTGCAGGTGAAGGTAGTTGGAAACATCTTATATATAATTATTTCACTTGAAGGATGTCAATTTATGCAATGATGAGGGGGTGCCAGTGTGAAGTGATTGCATAAATTAGGAAATGGGGACTCAAAAGTTCTGGTTCAGCCTACACAACATAGCAAAACCCTGACTCTTCAAAATTAAAAAAAAAATTTACTGGACATTATGGCATGCACCAGTAGTCCAAGCTACTCAGGAAGCTGGGGCGAGAGGATTGCTTGAGCTCAGGAGGTTGGGGTTGCAATGAGCTACGATCACTGATCACACCAGCCTGGGTGACAGAGCAAGACCCTGTCTCTTAAAAAGAAAAACAACAACAAAACAAGTTATGGCTTTACATTTTTATCAGTTTCATCTTCAATTATCAGGGCCCTGAGTAAAAAATGCCAACACATGATAACATGTAAATAATGTACCCGCCCACAGTGCTCTTACTGTATGATTTTATATCCCTTTTATAAATGCCATAAGCATCTGGAAATAAGGGAAAAGTGATTTTAAGGATGTTACTATGTGCTCCAGCTTTTTGAAGTTGTTAATATATGTTTACATTTTAACACATTTTTCCTATAAACTCATCTTGCTTTCTCAACTGTAGCAATTCCCACAAGAACATGTTGACTCCAGGGCACAAGGCTTCAAATAATTACTATATTAGAAGAATTGGCACTGCCCTAGAGGACCAGTATATTCTGTGCAGAATCTTTATTTATAAATACTTCTTTATAAAGAGAAGTAGGAGGATCAGTTTTTGATAAACTCTATTCTTGCAAACAAACCCAAGCCACAGGTTATATGGAGAACATAATAGAACAACTCCATGATGAGGATCTACCACCATCAAAAACAAAAATCGCCCTCCTGAGTTCCCATCTCAAACAATATTGAAACAAATATAAGGGGTGAGCACTTTGAATTAAGCATTATTGAGCAGGCACATACTATACAAGGGAAGGATCACAGTTAACTATTTAAACTTGGGGCCCAGATATGTTAGCTGAGTGATGATGGAGCATAGCTATTAGTGTTCATGATTAGTCTTTAAAAATTGTTAATCAGAGACCTCAGTGTCTTCAAAGAGATAAATGTCTTCTTTGAGCATGTTTAGTTTTCAATGTCATTTGTAGGCCTATAAACAGGATAATCTTCTTTCCAGTTTTCTCCAAAAGAGCTTTAAAAAACCTTTAAAATCTTGAGGAAACCATAAAACTTCTCTAAGCCTGTTTCCTATACCTGTAGAATGGGTAGAATAACACTCCCATGTGTAGGAAAAGTCTGTTGGTGTAGTTGGGTGTCATTCACAATGAAGGCCAGATTACTCACAACAAAGAAGGTCAGGCAAGTGGAATGGAAAGCAATGAAGCAGGCACCAGCCCCATCCACTAGCAAGGTCTGGTAATTGGCCAGGAAGAGAGGTTTGCATGCAATTGGATCCTGGACCAGAATAGATGTCCTAGCGTTACAGGAAAGGGGTCCTGATCCAGACCCCAAGAGACCATTCTTGAATCTTGCCCAAGAAAGAATTCAGGGCCAGTCCCTAGAGGAAAGTGAAAGCAAGTTTATTAGGAACGTAAAGGAATAAAAGAATGGCTACTTCATAGACAGAGTAGCCCTGAGGGGTCTGGTTGCCCATTTTTATGGTTATTGCTTGATGATATGCTAAACAATGGGTGGATTATTCATGCCTCCCCTTTTTAGACCATATAGGGTAACTTTCTGACATTGCCATGGCATTTAAAAACTGTCATGGCGCTGGTGGGAGTGTAGCAGTGAGGATCACCGGAGGTCACTCTCGTCACCACGTTGGTTTTGGTGGGTTTTAGCTGGCTTCTTTACTGCAACCTGTTTTATCAGCAAGGTCTTTCTGACCTGTATCTTGTGCTGACCTCCTATCTCATCCTGTGATTTAGAATGTCTTAACTGTCTGGGAATGCAGCCCAGTAGGTCTCAGTCTCATTTTACCCAGCCCCTATTCAAGATGGAGTTTCTCTGGTTTGAACGCCTCTGACACTAGGACCTTCAATCCAGGAGCCACATTTTAAAATTGGCAGTTGTGCTCTGAGGCAAGTTGTGATGTACAGAACAACAAAAGTAACCAGGTTATAGCACTAAGTAGTTGCTTCCTAGTCAAATATATTGGGAGAAGAAGCTGGATAAGAATCAATAAGAAGAACGTTTGCTTGGAGGAGAAAATCTGACCTGGAGAAGGGAGATTAGTCACAAAAGCCTCAGTCAGTGTCCAAATTTACACAGCACCAGCCTTGAACCCAGAATGTAGGCTAAATGCAGGTGGACCTAATGCAATTGTCAGTGGGTCTAAATAGAAACATATGTCATTTTCTGTCTTCGCTCAATCTCTCCCTCTCTGTTCTCTTCTTTCCTTCTTTTTCTCATTCTTTCTTCCTTTTTTTCCTTCCTTCTTGCCTTTGATGGGGTCAAGGACATGCCACCCCCAAAATAACTGTAGAAGACCAGAATATGCCAAGTACGCCTCTTCAGCACAAGAATTACTTGAGCTGGCTATTTGAGAAACAGCAGACACAGAAGAAGCTCTAAAAAAATCACTCTTTTTAAAAAGAAATTTATATCTATAAAGGAAATCTCCATTTGTAAGGATGTCTCTCTCTCTCTGTACCAGGAAGAGAAACATGACTAAATCACTAGAGACTCTTAGTCAATGAAGAAGGCACCAATTTAAATCTGCATAACAAGCCTTACCCTTGTTTCACAGTGCTTTTCCTGCTTCAGAGATCAATGGGATTTAAGATGTCTAAGACAACTCTTTGGGATCTACTCTAGATATCTACTCATTTCTCTGGGTTATCTCCCATGTATACAGGATATATACATGTTATTAAATTTCTGACGTTTTTTCTGTTATTAATCTTTTTTTTTGCTGGGAGTCCCAGATGAGAACTCATGAAAAGTGAAAGAGAAAATTATTTTTCCTCCCCTACACCTTCTTTTCTTCCTTCCTTCCTTTTTCCCTACATATTCGCTGGAGTTCAGAGGAAGCGCACAGCTGCTTTAGGCAACTGACTGAGACGTATCAGTTTTACAAGAGGAAATGTTTCGGGGGCTGGTGTAGAGGCATGTACAGTGACATGTGGGTGGATATCTAAAATTATATAAACCAGAGCAAAATAAAAGGCTCTGTGAGGCCATCTACCTAAATACTGAAAATAAGCAATAAACTTCCTCAAAGCAGGTAAAGGGAATTAAAATTCATTTACAGCAGTTGGATAGATGATATGAGCAGAAACAGAACACAGTGAATTTAGAGCTCACTTCAATAACTGAAGATTTTACTACGTCAGTTCTTACAGTGAGCTTATCTGCTTTTTACAGATGTGGGACTTAAAGAAATTTGATAAACTTCCTTTCTAGGCTGTATATTAAAGAGAAGGATATTTCTTTTACTACAGGCAAAGTATGAAAAAGAATATTCAAATGTTGTATACATATATGTAGATGTGTGTACATGTGGTGTGTGTGTGTGTGTATCTTGTAAACATATCCTCATCCTTATTCTAAGTTTATCTTAGGAGAGGGCTGCCACATAGCTTAGCCACACCTCTCACACTTGGCTCCATTGCAATTTTCTTGTTAAATATTTATTCTCTTAAGGAGGGGGGAATTTGCATATAATGCTGCCAGAAGGAGCCAACTGGTGAGTGGCATTGTCCTCAGGGACAAATGAGCTTCGCCAGTGACTTGCAGAAAGATGTTTCAACTGTTAAGGGGAAATCCAAGCTCTGTAAAATATTTTGAAGAGGTTTATTCCCAGCCAGTATGAGTGACCATGGCCCAGGAAACACAGTCTCAAGAGGTCCTGAGAAAGTAGACCCATGGCAGTCAGATAACAGTTTGGTTTTATGCATTTTAGGGAAGCAAGAGCAATGGCAAAGGCATAAATCAATACATGGAAGGTAAACATTTGTTCAGCCTGGAAAGGCAGGATGTCTTGAAGCAGGGGGCTTACAGGTTATAGATAGATTCTGAGATTCTTTAATTTGCTTTAGGATAAAGGAGTAAAGCTTTGTCTAAACTTAGACTCTAAAGACTTGAAGTCAGTACAAAGGACTGCTTAAGTTAAGACAAAAGGGGGTCTCCTAGCTGTCATGTGATGCTATAGCACAGGTTGGAAAGTAAGCCACATTATACCAGGTTAATTTCTAAAAGTCAGATTTTATGGTTTGTAGAGGGTGACTTAACCCTTGCCTTGTATGGCTTTAGGTCTTATTTATAATTTGGTATTTTATTGCCACAAAGAGTCTGTCCTGAAACTTTTATAATCTCTATTTTGACATTAATGTTGGTCAGTTGTGTCTAAACTCCAAAAGAGAGGCTATATAATGAGGCATGTCCAACCTGCCTTCCTGCCATGGCCAAGAACTCAGTTTTCCAGGCCTCCCAGAGCCAAGAAGAAATCTGTGCAGTTAGCTGGGGGCACTTGGGGTTTTATTTTTATTTTATATAGCCCAGAATTGTAGCTACCTTTTAGTAACTTAACTGCAGGTGAGTTCACAGTAACTTATGAACTAAACCTAGGAGTTTATGAAACAAGCCCTTGAAAATGCTGTACAGCTCAGTGGGACCCAGTCCCATGCTAACTGCTGATGTGTCTGAGACATGCTCCTAGTTACCAGGATTTGTGGGTCTCAAACTTTCTGACAGGCAGAATGAGAGAGGCAGAAGGGAGTGAACTATGTGGATCCCACCAGGTCCTGACTGTCATTTATCAAAATCTTAAAACTACACTGGTGATGAAAATCAGAGCTCTTGTTTATAAAGAAGACGGAAGATCACAGGTAAGAGAGGAGACTGATAGCTTCAGCTTCTCTTAAGTGCTCACACCAGGTAAATCTGGCTACATGGCTAACTTTATGCAGAACAGAACTCATTTATCCAGTATAAAAGAAATTTCCATGCAGAGTTACAGAAACTGAATGCCACATTTCTAAGCAAAGCACCGTTCCTTAGGGCACTGTGGATTAGCCTTTCCATGCTAACAGGCATGGATGGAGACAATTTCTTTAGCAGTCCCACAGTGTATCGAAAATTCAATACAATAATTTCCCAACACACACACTGACACACACACACACACACACACACTCACATTCCTCTGGGCATTTGATGACTATTTCAGGAGATGATATAAATAATAGCAGCCCCTATTCACCCCAAAGGTATCAGGACCTTGGCATACATCACCTCTTATATTCTCATGATGACAAGAGTGTGAGATATTGTAATCACCCCCATTTCTCAGATAGGAAACCTGAGGCTTAAGGCCAAAGTCATGCAGCAGCAAGAGGTGAAGCCAATATTAGGAGAAGGTCTATATTGACACAGGATTTTTCTCAGCCCCTTTGCTGGACTCACAGTATGGGTGGCCAGACTACTCAGCTCACCACACTCAGCCCCCTGCAGGAGGAAGCATGTGAGCAAGTGAGTGCAGGATCCGGCCAGGCACTCTGAGCACTAACACAGCAGCAAGCTCCCTACAGGGCTTGCGGCCAGACCAGGCATGTCACCTCATGGGGAATGTGGTGGCACCCAGGCAAGGCTGCCCACAACCCCAAAGCCCCAAAAGGGGCGTTAGTGTGCCAATTAGCTCTTTTAGTTCCACCATCCACAGCCCAATGGACAGTGGTATGTTAGCAGCTCCGTGGGCCCTTGGCCCCATCACATGGGGTGACTTCCCTCCATCAGCAAGGGAAAAGGGCCAGGATGACAGCCTTTCTGAGTACCTGCACACAGTGGGTCCTGAGCTCTTGTCCAACATCCAAGAAGAATGAGGTCACGCTGACAAACTGAAGGACAATGAAGGAGGATAATTTTATTGAGTGATGAAAACAGCTCCCAGCAGAGAGGGGAGCTGGAAAGGGGATGGGAAGGGCAAGTCATCTTCTCCAAAGTCAGGAGGTCTCTTCCTTGAAGTCAGGCCTCTCTCTCTAACAACTGAGTCTGGGGTCTTTATAGGCCCAGGATGGGGGTGGCGTGGGCTGTAGGTAGTATTGGAAAAGGCAAAAACTGATTAATCAAAAGGCATTATTCAGAAAGAATCAATCAGGAGAGAGCAAGCAAACAGGAATAGAAGTTCTCACTCTGGGCCACGGTTTTCAGGCTGTTTTTTGCTTGAAGGTGGGATTTCACCAGGGACCCATCCTCACCTGCCTAGGATTTCTCTGCCTCCTGCCTCTATTAATATGATGTGTGCTTCCAACTGCTATCCTCTCCAGGTTGCCTAATATTCACGGTAAGTATACCTTTAATTTTGCCAAAGAAGACACTAGCATAGCTACCATGTAGGTTATTCCAACCTGCCTACATCCAATTCAATAGATTAATCAAACTGGAAGAAAAGCAAAACTAAGAAAAACTTTTATGGAAACCATAAGAATTGAGATTCTACTCAAATGAATGTCATGAAAATGACTCATCCCATTCTCTATTCCTATAACTAGTTCTCTAGCTCTTAATATTGGGTCTAGTTTCCATTTGCTGAGGTTACACTTCATTACACAGAATTCCTTAAAAATAAAAACATCAAACATCAAAGCAGAACTTGTTTTCTGACCTATTTTTGATGATCACTGAAGACAATGAGGTTTCTGTTCATCTCCCTCTCCTTGATGTTCTTTCTTTGTGATTACCCCCATCTTTTGTAATTCATTACACCCCAAGGCAATTACTGCATTTTGTGAAATGCACAGCTTTAAAAGAAATTTCCATGCAGTTACAGAAACTGAATGCCACATTTCTAAGCAAAGCACCCTTCCTTAGGGCACTGTGGATTAGCCTTTCCATGCTAACAGGCATGGATGGAGACAATTTCTTTAGCAGTCCCACAGTGTATTGCAAATTCCCTGAACACAATTGTTCTTTTTAAACTAGGCCTTTGGTGGCTGCCTAAGATAAGTTACATCTATGTTTCTCTGCCTCTAAACCCAGCTGTTGCTCATTTAGTCGCTTAGCTGAGGAGGGCAGCCTCCTCATGGAGACAGAAATTAAACATAGATCAATCTGAAATTTTCTGTAATTGTGAAGTTATATCCCACCTCTAACCAGGACATAGGACAGTTCTGGCCTAAAGACTTGGACTTTCAGGACTTCTGGGCCAGCCGTCATTTGCCTAAAATCTGTTATTGAACTAAACTGGGGTTCACTCACCTGGCACAGTAAAACCAGATATCCACACTGAGGTTTACAGTGAAAGAAAGGAAGGCATTTATTTGCAGGGCAAGGAGAATCGGGCAGCTAACACTTAAGTCTTGACCTCCCCAATGGCTTGCAAGTAAGAGTTTTTTAAAGGCAGGGGTAAATTCCAGCAGAAGCTATATGCAAAATCATAAATCAATACACAGAGGTCACACATTGGTTTGGCCAGGTCATAGGTAGATTCCAAGATTTTCTGTTTGCAATTGGTTAAGAAAGGTTTGTTTAAAAATTTGGGGTCACCAGAAAAGAATGTTAGCTCTGGCTCTTGGGTATGATTTCCTCCAGGCCCCTCAGGAAGAAATTTAGGACAAGGAACAGTGGTCAGAGTTGTCTTTGGTTCCCCTTTTTCTGAGATCTATGTGCCAATGGATCCATTGGGCAGGAGTCCAGCTTTATGAGAAACAACTCAGGGACATATGCTGAGATGTTATCTTTAGTTTTGTAACTACTTGATGCGTTCATCTTGCCCATTGCCCAGATACAGCCGATATATCAAGACAGGGAACTTGCAAGAGAGAAAGAGTAAAAGACATGTAGAGCTGGCTAAATGGAAGGCTACAGTTGTATTATTACTCAAATCAGCCTACTCGAAAATTTGGTGGTTAGAGATTTTAAATGATAGTTCGGCAGGCAGGAAGCTAGGGAATGGGTGCTGCTGAATGGTTGGGGATGCAATTATAGGGGTGTGGAAAATGGTCCTCCTGTGCTGAGTCTGCTTCTGGGTGGCGGCCAAAGGACCAGTTGAGTCTTGAGTCTCAGGTCTGGATGGAAACATCCAGACATCAGAGACCCAAAAGTCTGAAAAGACATCTCAAAAGGCCAATCTTAGGTTCTACAAAATAGTGATGATATTTACAAGAGTAATTGAGAAAGGTACAGATCTTGTGATCTCCAGAACAATGGCTGGTAATGGTTTAACTATGCCTACATCTTAGCAGAATTCAGTCCCCTCTCATAACCCTACACTTGAGGCCTTTTATTAGTTTTATAAAGGCAGTTTTGTTTTGGGAAGTACTATTACTGCTTAAACAATAACTAAATTTCTTCCAGAGTTAGCTTGGCCCACTCGCAGGAATGACCAAGGGAAGTCTGGAGGTTAAAGGCAAGATGAAGTTGGTTAGGTCAGATCTCTTTCACTGTCATAGTTTTCTCACTGTTTTAATTTTTGCAAAGGCAGTTTCATTTTTTATATAGAACCAAACATCCCACGATTCTAACTTCCTTAGCTATTGTTTTAAGCTACTATTACTTTCTTGCTTATCAAGTTGCTTATTTAATTCTCAGGACTAGCTAGGTGCCTGAAATTTCCCTTGAAGGAACTCATTTCCCTTATTTTCATGCTTGTGGGGAGGAGGAGTTCAGGCCCCTAGGAGAGGACCCTGCTTCATCTTAAACCTATGCCAACCATGAACCAAGTAATCCAGACTCTCCCCAGCCAACATTGTACTTCAGCATGTGTGGTCAAAAATGTCATGGGGTTTGTTGAAACAGTGAAAATTAAGGGTTTTTTGTCTTGTTTTATTTGACTGAGTTAATGCTTCCAAGAATTGGGTCATAATAAAATTTCTGTGATTTTTCTTAACCAAAGTTTTTATAAGTTGAGCCAAAGATATGTGGCATTGATGGCATTCTGTTAGCTTTATAGTACGTACTTCATGTAAGAGAAGATAAAAGGGATCGTTAACACCATTTCAATGCTCTTCAAAAGAGAAATAATGAAGAGGTGGTAAGGGAGGACTGGACAATGACCACCCAAAGGAGGATGCTAACATTTCAATTAAGTAATTTAAATATAGCTGCATTGAAGTCAAACTCAAGTATTAACTGAGGAGCCTAAATATTTCCCACTGTCTGACAGAAAACAAGTAACTGAACCTTCCAAAATCTTAAATTTTTTCATCTGTAAAACACAGCTTACAATGCCGTCTCTCAACAGAGAGCTGTTGAGAAGGTTATTTGAAGTCATGTATGTGAAAATGCTCTGTAAACTGAAGGGTCGCCACAATAGAAGTACAACACAGTCAAGAGGACAGAGCATAATGGAACTTTGTTCTTGTTCTGCCTGTCTAACTGGCTGCAGAAGACTATGCCTTTCTTTCCTTTCTCTTCTGCTTCTTGTCTCCCTCTAAATCCACCGTGTGTGTGTGTATGTGTTTATGTGTTAAAGGAACTCAAAATATTTCACCCCAAACTATACTTCTTTGACATATTTTGAGATGGCTGCTCAGAGAGTCAGCAAACAGAAGTAATCCGGCTAAGCTGTCTTTTGTGGGGAAGATTTACATCTGCAGAAAATCTGCATTAACACAGCTGAGGCCTTCTCTTGTCTGGACCTAGGAAAGATTAACTGAGAGTCTGATATCTTAACGGTCTAAAACAAACATTTACTGTCTATTCCCTTTGAGGGCTGCAACCTCAAAGATTCCATCTACATAATAAGACCACCTTTACTAGCCAAGCCTCCTCTTCTCTCCCTTCCATAACCTGTCTTGCTACTATAACCTGATTTAGCACCTTAACTTTTTTTGGCCATCTTCTGAGCCCTCCTTTTTTCTGCAACCTCAAAATGGTATATAAGCTCCTGAACACTCCCGGAGGTAGGGGAAAGCACTCTGTGGCTCTCCCTCATGTGCATGGTAACAAATGTGTTTCTCCAAATAACCTCCTTTGTGAGTTGGTGCATGTGTGCATGTGTATGTGTGTGTGTGTGGTGTGTATGTATTGCACTGCTCAACCACATCTATTTCATAATCTTGCTGCCCCACACTATCTTTCTTGGTAGTATTCAGCTTTGACTTCTCCTGAGTTAGGCTGCCTTTGCCTGTGCACCTACCATCAGTGAATTCCTTTGCTTACCTTCTCAAACTCCACTCTCCTTTCCTCTTGTAGTATAAGCTGATCCTCTGCCATCTCCTTTGCTAACAACTCTTAATTACTCTGAACTCTTAATATTGGAGGATATTAGCCCCAGTTTTTAAACATTTGCCTTCCTCTAGCCCCATACCTTTCTGGGTGATCTCTTTCTCCAAGATAGTTTGAAATACTTTCCGTATGCCAATTACTCTTGCTTCATTGTGTCCCCTAAACACTAGACTGTAGACACAGCTATTCAACTTGTACTGGTTTTCTAGAGCTGCCGTAGCAAAATACCACACAATGGGTGGCTTAAACAACAGAAATTTATTCTCTTACAGTTCTGAAGGCTGGAAGTTTGAGATCAAGGAGCCGGCAGGGTTGGTTTCTCCTTTGGCCCCTCTCCTCGGCTTGCCTTCTCCTTGTGTCTTCACATGGTCTTCCCTCTCTGTGTGCCTGAGTCCTAATCTCCTCCTCTTATAAAGACACCAGTCATATTGGATTAGGGGCTGCCCATATGACCTCATTTTAACTTAACCACCTCTTATAAGATTCCATCTCCAAATACACTCACATTCTGCAGTACTAGGGCATTAGGACTTTAGTCTATCAATTTGAGGAGTACACAATTCAGCCCATCACACAAGCAGACACTCGATTCCTCTGCTGGAATGAATGACGGTCATCTTAAACTTAACATGGCCAAAACTGATCACATCCCACTCCACCCCCTCCCCCACCTCCAAAAACTTGCTTTTCTCTCAGTGTCCCCATCTTCATTCAGTCTCTGTTCAATGTCTCCTCTTATCTAATACATTGAATAGAGACTATCAGCTACTCTCTAGTCCCATCATGTTATATATTGATATGTTTATTGTCTGTCTCCCACTAGAATATATGCAGGGTAGGGATTTTGTTGTGTTCTTTGCCTCATCTCCAGTGCTTGGAATCATTAACTAATATATAATAGTTACTTAATAACTAGTTCTGAATAAATAAATATAATGAACACAATAACTTTATTCAACAGGTATATTAATGTCTCCATTTAACAGGTGAGGAAATAAAATTCAGGGAAAATAAGTAACTTTCTGTGGGTCATAGAGCTCATAAGGAATGAAGCTGATTTAAACCCAGGTAATATGAATCCAGGCTAATAAGCAATAATATTCCAGTGTGGAAAATGTTATTTCAGCAAGAGCATGGGGTATATTATAGCGCTTAGGAAAGGAATCTAACTTAGGAGTTAAAATGGGAGACTACCAGGTAAAGAAGTAAGGTAGAAGAAAGCCCCAGGCAGAGGCAACCTCACACATGCAAGTGAGATGAGATGCGAAAGCAGTTTGGTGCTCAGTAAATAGTCAAATGAATGAATGAATATGCCATTACTATATTGTATAAACCTAGAGAAATCAGAGCACATTATCCCAGTCTGATAATGAAGCTGTCAGAATTAACCACTCCAGGCCAAATATATTATGGTACCGGTGTTGGTCAACAAGGCCACACCTATAATTAAGATCTAGTTCTAACTTCATTAGAGCCATAGGGAAATGGTAAAGTTAGCAGGAATTTGCAGTATGTTTCAGACCTATAAGACTCTATGAGGAATTTATAACTCACTAATGGAGGCAATCAAAATTCAAATCCTTTACAATTCATAGCAGTAAAGTAACAGATACAGAACCGCATATATAAAGGAAAAAATGATATCCTAAAACCAATTAAACCTGCGTTATTTAAACTTCAATAATTTTTACTTCACCAAAAGAGCCCATTTTAGTATTCATTATGTTAATTTGACAATGAAAACCCGTTTGTGACATTAAATAAAATAATTAGTAGAATTTTGAAAGTTAGTCAAGATTTGGATGGCCAGAAAAGTTGAGAAATTAACTCCTGGGGTGTTCCCCTCTCTGATATAATGTTACCAAGGGTTAGGATTCTCATTTAGGACTGCCAGTTGCACCTAGAGTTGAAGTTACTTAGCATATACATCCTATCACCAGCCTATGCTGAAGTGCTGTAAAGTTGATCATAAGTGTTGTAACCCATAGGAGCTGGAGAAGCTGCAGTGTTTTGTCCAATTCCAGACAGGTACTTTGAGAAAAGAAAGCATGCTACTACCTGAACCAAATGATACTGTTAATACCCAAATCCAGCCTAGGGAAAATTATTTATTTAAAAATATGCTATTGTAAGGCAATCACTGGACTCCCTGATATCTTTCACATTTATCAATTTGATTCATCAACAATGTTCTTTAGATCCATCTATAGTCCCAGGAAAACTTAAAAATACACTCATGAAAAATGTTTGTCAAATTCTGCACAAAACCCTGTGAAAATATTGACTGGAATGAGACTGAAGTTTCAGATTAACTGGGAAGGGACTGTTATCTCTAGGCTATTGAATCCAACATTTATGATGGTGGTTTGTTTTTCTATATATTCAGTTCTAGTTACATATCCTGGAGCAGTTTCTCAGTCTCTGCACTATTGACATTTGGTGCCAGATAATCCTGTGTTCTCAGTGCATTGCAGTATGTTTAGCAGTATCCCTGATCTCTATCCACCTGATACCAGTAGGACGTCCTACCCAGATGTGACAAGCAAAAATGTCTCTGGATATTATCCAATGTCCCCTGATGGCAAAAATGATCTTCTGTTGAGAACCACTGCTCTAAAGAAACTCTTGTACATATTATCAAGGAGGCATGCACAAAATTATTTATTGCAGCATTATTTGTAATGCAAGATATTAGAAACAACTTAATCATTCATTACTAAGAGTATGAGTCAATAAACCTTGACTTATTTCTATAACAAAACTATGCAGCAGCAGAAAGTAAAACTGAATAAACTAGATCTGTCTCCTATTTATAAATGTGAATAAATCTTTAAAAACGCAATGTCAAATTATAAAAGCAAATTGCATAAGACTAGTATCATGTAGTACTAGTAATCTAAATTTTAAGTACTTCAACCAACATTCTAAATACTCTCAAATAATACTATTTTCTTCTTAAGAGACAGAGTCCAACTCTGTTTTCAGGCTGGACTCAAACTTCTAGGCAACTCTCCCATCTCAGCCTCCCAAACAATACTTTAAATATAGTAAAATAGTTGAAGAGACAAAAAATAAACCATGGTGGGGGGCTTTATCTTTAGTTTTTTCAATGATATTTCTTTATAAACAAAAGTGATATGGAAAATTTATGGCAAAAAATAATGTATTTTATGTCTGGATGGTAGATTAATGCATATCTGTTACATTATTATCTGTACATTTCTGCACACTTGAAGTATTTTATAATAAAAAATAAAAAATATAATTATATTTTTGAACAGATCCATGAGCAATCTTTTGAATGACCAATTGAAATTGGAAAGCGTGATGGTTCACTTTAGGTGTCAGCTTGACTGGACTAAGGGATGCCTAGAGAGCTGGTAAAGCACTAATCCTGGGTGTGTCTGTGAGGGTGTTTCTGAAGGAAATGGGGGTAATGTGTATGTGAATTGGTGGACTGAGTGGAGAAGATCTGTCCTCAATGTAGGCAGGCACCATCTGTCTAATTGCCTAGGGGGTCCAGATAGCAAAAAAAAGAAAAAAAGAAAAGAAAAAGGAAAGGAAAGGTGAATTCACTCTCTCTTACGAATCTGGGACATCCCTCTTCTCTAGCATTTAGACCTCAGAACTCCAAGTTCTCCAGCCTTTGGACTCCAGGACTTGCACCAGCACACCTTCCTTCTTCCCACACCCGTGGGTTCTCAGGTTTTCAGCCTTAGACTGAGAGTTCCACAATAACTTCCCTGGTTCTGAGGTCCTCAGACTTAGACTAAGCCACATTACCAACTTCTATGGTTCTCCAGCTTACAGGTGGCCTACAGTGAACTCTTCAGCCTTCATAATCATGTGAGCCAATTCCCCTAAAAATCCTGTCTTATATATACATATTGTTTTTCTATTGGTTCTTGCATGATAGATGCACCTGTCAGCAACAACTTAAACATACTCTGAGAATAATCCTACAGGCTAAGAAGAATGCATGTTTGGAGTTCTGAGCTAAGGAATTCATGAGTGACCAACCTGGAGATTCACTCCTAATAGGGAGGACATCTGAACTGCTGGCCCATTCCTTGGCACACAGCCCATACAAGAGACTGAGGCCATTTGTTTTTCGGTTAAATGAAGGTTGCTAGATGGCGGTTGCTAGGTGAAGGTTGCTAAGTAAGAATGCTATGTAAACTTCATGCTTTTTACAAAGGGTGGCAGTTTCTCTGTCCAGCCCACTACTCCTAGACTGCCCTGTACGTAAGTCTTCAAAACACCTTATGTCTCATTCACTGGCTCCAGGTCTCTTCTTCAGCCACTCAGACATAGTGCCATCCCTGTTGGAGTCAATAGAGGTCTAGCACATCAGTTCTCTCTCTCTGAAGAACGCCGACAAATACAGAATGCTTGTACTTTCTCCAGAGTAATTTGTTTTCAAATGTTTCCTTAGACCTTTTGAACAGTTTCTGAATTCCCCTCAACATTCATTTGTAAATGAGGGCTAAGTATTTGTTTCAAGTCAATATTATTCATCAGTCAATAATGCTAGTGCTGCAAAATTTGCTCATAGACTAGATGCTAGATCTGCCAAAGAACTTTAAATTGTCCAAACAGAAAACACTCTTAATTGACCTTAGTGACATTAAAAGATTCAAACTTTGACAGAGTAGTTAATATTTAAATCATGCCAAGTAATATGCTGCATGCTTAGTTTGGAAGGCTTAGATTGGCAGTGAAGATCATCTCTATCTCTGGGATTAAAAGAACTGGATACTTTGGTTGACCTATAATGGGCTCTGTCGTTACTTTTTACAAATGCTATAGTTTTACAAATGCCCTTCTCCAACTTCAACAAACATAAAGAACTCACAGGTATAATTAGAACTTGGCCCTTTTAGTCAATACTTGTAAATTTATGTTGCCACAGTATCCATTTTGAGTATAGGGTTAATTATCTCATACCAGAAACAGGGCTTAGTCACCTTTGGCACAGTTTCCAGTTCTCCCCCTCCTCCCATGTGGTTGATCTAGATACCTGCCCTATACCTAAGTCTCCCTATGGGACATATATATAAACTACCAGCTTCACTCTACTGACCCCACCCCACAAGGGCTGTGTAGATGTGCCACAGTAAACATTCCTAAGGCCCAGCATGGACTCTCAGGACCTGTATCTGCTTGCTCTCTACCCACCAATTACAGTTCCCCATTTGAAACCTGCTTGGATAGCACCAAAACTCCAATAAAGACTCCAATAACACCTGGACTCCAATAAAGACCTCTGGTCCATCTCTCTCTCTCTGGCTCCTGTAGGGGCCAAGGGAAAACTTTACCTTCTACCTCTGAAGGTTCGAAAAAAAAAAAAAAAAAAATCAACTCACAAAAGGCAGTTTAATAGGAGAGAAGGCATACAAATGTATAAACATGCACAGGGAGTACCACAGTGATTACCCCAAAACTCAAAACTCAACGGCACTCACAAGCTTATTTACCAGAGGTTACAGAAAGAATGGGGGCTCAGAACATGGCCCAAAACAGGTTAGGGTGGTAAATCAGGTTATATGGCAAGACAGATTATGGGAGGGAGAGAAGAGGAAGCCTGGCTAGCAAAGGTGGTCTTCTTATACAGATGAAGCCTCACAGGTAGCAGCTCTCAGAAAGAATAGATAGTAAATATTTCTTTCAGAGCTTCAAGGTGCCAAGACTCTCAGCAAGTCTTTCACAGACCCAGACAAGAGAGGGCCTCAGAGAAAGCCTGGCTGCATCACTGCAGACTCTTTACTGATGCAAATCTCCCCACAAAAGACTGCTTTGCAAGGCTATTAGTGTTTGCAGACCTTCTGCACAGCCATCTCAAAATATGTCAAAGAAGCATATTTTGGGGTGAAATAGTTTTGTTTCCCTCACTCCTTCCACCTGGTGCCCCCACAACCTTCCCATTGGCCCTGGCTGATACCCACTTCTCTCTAGAATCTGGAAGTAATACACTGCTTTAGTATTTCATATGTTTTGTTGAGTTGCCTCCTCTGTGTCTCACTGGACTGACACACTTGAACATAACTTCTTTTCTGGTCAGGGATCTCCTAGGGAGTGGCTATCATGGTAGGAATAAACTGGACACCGGTCAGGCAAGAGCCACAGGGTGTCTGCCAGTGTAAACAAGTACCATGTAAGAGGAACACCTGGTCATGTAGCCAAAACGTAGGCACCAGGCTGCCTGCCAGCAAAGAAGCATCCTGTGAAAGGCACACTGTAACATTTACACAAAAAAAATCCCCTGGATTCCCAGCAAGGCAGGGCTAGAGTTTATGGCCACTCTCAGGAGAGAAATCTTAAGACCAAATTAGAAAGGACACAAAACAAAAGAGCTTGATATGGTTTGGTTGTGTCCACACCCAAATCTCATCTTGAATTGTAGCTCCCATAATTCCCATGTGTTGTGGGAGGGCCCCTAGGCGAAGGGAGATAATTGAATCATGGGGGTGGTTTCTTCCATACTGTTCTCACGGTAGCGAGTAAGTCTCATGAGGCCTGACGGTTTTATAAGAGGGAACCTCTTTCACTTGACTCTCATTTTCTCTTGGCTGTCACCATGTAAGATGTGCCTTCCGCCTTCAGCTATGATTGTGAGGCCTCCCCAGCCACATGGAACCATGAGTCCATTAAACCTCTTTTTCTTTATAAATTACCCAGTCTCATGTGTGTCTTTATTGGTAGTGTGAAAATAGACTAATATATAGCCCTTCACCCAAACAGGCCTTCATCCTTTCATAGGATCTATTTATTATTTTTCACTTTTATCAGATAATTTTCTAAAGAAAAAGCTTTAAAAGGAAGAAATATATTGTATCACACTGAGATTGGCAATTCCTGCAAATTCTGTAGCTATGTCTAAGTCAAAGGTCAATTCAGATGGAAGGCCCAACTTACTTTTCAATTTCTACACTTTTAAAGGGCCATGTGACTTAAAGGGATTCTTTTGACATAGCAAGAAAATGGAAGGTCCAAATGATGAGAGTATATGATAATCATCATAATTATGATAAAAGCACCATCAACGTACTCTCCAGGAAGATATTTTATATAACCTGAAGAGCTTGGTACAAGAAATACAAAAAGAAAAAATGTTCTCATGTGCTGGTATTCAGGCATTTGAAGCCTATCATATGTCACTGATACAAAATAGCATGTTAGCAGAGTCAAATTCAGAAGTAGATAGTAAATTCTCACTTTAATAATAAAAGTTGAATATGTGTATCAAATTCTAGTAACAAGGGCTATGTTCGTTTCTCATTAATAGGCGCTTTCATTTGTAACATGGTATTTTCTTCAAGATGTCCAAATTGTTTTCCAACTTGAGTTGTTTATTTACCTGTGTTTGAATTAATCTTCTGTGCTTAACATTCAGACAATACAATGTACAATGTTCAGAGATTTATGATTCATAATATAAAAGAGACATTTTCCCCATTAGTGTTTAAGCAATTATGACAAAATCACCAGAGAGAGGAATTTCCTCAAGGCCAGAGACCCTATTAAATGGTTACTAATGTGTAGAGATCACCTGAGACACTTGAAAGCCTTAAACTTGACCTAAAAATTACTAACTCTGGAGAGGGCCCAACAGTGTCTCTGACTGAGGAAACTCCACATACATTGTACTGTACTGAAAACAAGGGGATTAAACAGAGTTTTGCTGATTGAATGTTGAGACCTGCAGCCATTTTCCCTGGATTGGTTCCCAAAATGCTGACTTTTAGGCTAATATTCTCTAGGCAGGTAATTGAAACTTCATTTCTAAAAAGTCTAAACTGCCCAAGGAAGAGACCTAAAGATACAAATATTGAAAATTCAATGTGGGGGAAAAAAGGCCCACTCAGGTCACTCTCAGTAAAGCTCATTGTGGACAAGACCCAGTCCAGACATAGAATTTCCAATTACTTCTTAATGCCCAGTTCTTGAATGTGAGCAATCAGTCAGTCATTAGACAAATGAGGAATGTCTCCAATAACAAAAATCACAGGCCAGATAAATAAATTAACTTGGAGGAAACAAAGAATATGCAGGGATGTTCTAAGAATGCACTTGTTGGCTGTAGTATGGTAAAGTCAGTGTGGTCACAGAGGAGACAAGAATGAGGTTTGGAAGGAAGAATTTTATTTTACTCTCAGGTCCCAGAGAAGGGGCCAATGCATGCACAAAAAGAAAGCACCTGTCAGTTAGGAGGCAGAAAGCAGAAACGTTCTCCGTCTAGGCCAGAGACTTTACTGGGGTTTCTGCAGGAAAGGCAGGGCAGAGTTAATGGCCTAGGGTTGGTTATTTTGAATAATTCTGGTGGGCTTTGGGTTATAGAGATGGTCTTTACTTTTCTGGTACCTAGCCCTTAGATGATTTAAGGCAGGGGAAACATTGGTTTCGTGTGTGAGAGTTAGATAAGAAGGTGGCTGAGAGGTACAGACTCTGGATTTGTAGATTTGTGTCTTAGTCCATTTGTGCTGCTATAACAGAACGTCCCAGACTGGGTAATTTATAAATAACAGAAATTTATTTCTCACTGTTCTGGAGACTGGGAAGTCCAAGATCAAGTCACCAGCATCTGGTGAGGCTTTCTTGCTATGTCCTCACATAGTGGGAGGCAGAAGGGCAAAAAGCAGGATGAACCCTCTCATGACACTTTATAAAGGCACCTGATCCTATTCATGAGGGAGGAGCCTTCATGGCCTAATCACGTCTTAGTGGACCACCACTTAATACTATCACATTGGCAACAACTGAATTTTAGAGGGGACACACTCAAATCATAGCATTATATCCCTGCCCGCCCCCCAAATTTATGTCCTTCTCATATACAAAATATACTGATTCTATCACAATGGCCCCAAAAAAGTGTTCACTCATTCCAGCATCAACTTTAAAATCTAAGTACAAAGTCTCATTTAAATCAGATATGGGTGAGATTCAAGGCATAATATATCCTAAGGCAAATTTACTCCCAGCTATGAGCCTGTGAAATCAAAAAAGTTATGTGCTTCCAAAATACAATAGTGGGACAGACATTTCCATTCCAAAAGGGAGAAACAGAAAAGAGGAAAGGAGAAACAGGTCTTAAGTAAGTCCCAAACTCAACAGGGCAAATAAAATTAAATCTTCATGCTTGAGAAAAATCTTCTTTAACTTCCTGTCCTGCCCTCTGGACATGCTGGGGTAGAGATGAGCCCCCAAGGCCTCAGGAAGCCCCATCCCCATGGCTTTGCTGGGTGCAGTCCATGCTTCAGTGTTTATGTATTGAAATCTCATGCCTGAGACTTTCTTAGGCTGGTGCTGCATGCTGGTGACTCTACAGGTTGGGAGTCTAGGGGGCAGCCTTACTCTTACAGCTCCACTAGAAATTGCCCTCATGGAGGCTCTCTGCAGTGGCCCTGCTTCCATGGCAGGTCTCTGCCTGGGCCCTGTGGCTGTCTCAGACATCCTTTGAAATCTAGCTGGAGGTAGCCATGCCTCCACAGCTCTCGTACTCTGCTCTTGCACTCTGCACACCATAGCTGCACACCCAGGACTGCACCTGAGTCCACACCCCCAAACCTGTAGAGCCACCAGCATGCAGCACCAGCCTGAGAAAGCCACAGCATGAGATTTTGTTAGCACCATGTGGATGACCCAAGACTCAGTGCTTGCACCCTCTGGAGTGGTGGTCCAAGCCACACCTGGGCCCACTCAAGCCACAGTGGGGATGTTCAAGTAGTAGTGCACTAGAATAGGACAAACAGAGACATGTAGTGGCCCTAGGCAGGGAACCCTGAGGTCCCACAGGCACCTTGGGCCCTTCCCCTATGTATTATTCCATTTTCATGCTGCTGATAAAGACATACCTGAGACCAGGCAATTTACAAAAGAAAGAGGCTTAATGGAGAACTCACAGTTCTATGTGGCTAGAGAAGCCTCATGATCATGGCAGAAGGCAAGGATGAGCAAGTCACATCTTACATGGATGGCAGCAGGCAAAGAGAGCTTGTGCAGGAAAACTCCCCCTTATAACCATCAGATCTTGTGAAACTTACTCACTATCACCAGAACAGCATGGGAAAGACCTGCCCCCATGATTCAATTACCTCCCACCAGGTTCCTTCCCACAACATGTGGGAATTCAAGATGAGATTTGGGTGGGACACAGCAAAACCATATCACCCCAAAACTGTTCTTCTCCCAAGTCCCTAGTATCCTGGGCCTGTGATAGATGTGATAGCCCTAAAGATCTCCAAAATGTCTTTGGAGTCATTCTTCCATGTCTTGATAAATAGCACCTAGCTTCCTTCTATCCATACTAATCTCCTTATCAAATGGTCACTTGGCCACACCCTTAATTTTCTCTCCTAAACACTTAATTCTTTACATGGCCTGGTTGAGAATTTTCCTAATCTTTACATTCTGCTTCCCTTTTAATGATGGTTTTCATTTTTAAATTGTTTCTCTCTTCTTGCATTTTACTACAAGCAGTTCAGAGAGGCCATGCAGCGTCTGACTGTTTTGCTGCTTACAGATTTCTTCCGCCAAATATGTTCATTCATGGCTCTTAAGTTCTGTCTTCCATAAAGTCCTGGGACACAAGACACAATTCAGCCAAGTTCTCAGCCACTTTGTAACAAGGATGGCCTTTCCCCAAGTTTCCAATAAGATATTCCGCATTTCCATCTAAGACCTCATCAGAATGATCTTCACTGTCCATATTTCTACCGACATTCTGACCACCCCAACTTAGACAATCACTAAGACAACTGAGGCTTTCCCTACGCTCTCCTCCTCTTCTGAGCCCTCACTAGAATTTTCCTTACTATTCCATTTATAGCAATACGTGCTTTTTCCAGCATTCACTTCAAAACTGTTCCAGCCTCTAGCCATTACCCAGTTCCAAAACTGCTTTTGCATTTTTAGGTATTTGTTAACAGCAATGATCCCCTCTTCTGGTACCAATTTCTGTCTTAATCCATGTGTGCTGCTATAACAGAATAGCACAGACAAGTAATTTATAAAGAACAGGAATTTAATTCCCATAGCTCAGGGGCCTGAGAAGTCCAAGATTAAGGCACCAGCATCTGGTGAGGGCTTTCTTGCTGTGTTATCCCATGGCAGAAGGTGAAAGGGCGTGAGAGATAAACATTGTGTCCTCACGTGATAGAAGAGGGGAAGGGCAAAAAGGGATGAACTCCTGTAGTCAAGCCCCTTTATCTGGGAACCTAATACCATTCTCAAGAAAAGAGCCCTCATTGCCTAATCACCTTGTAAAGGCCCACCTTTTAATACTATTGCATTGGCAACATCTAAATTTTAGACAGGACATACTTAAACCATAACAGTTTGTAAATAAAGCATGTCCTCCCAGCTAAGCCCTTTGCTATCTCTAATAATTGGGTATCCCTGGAACAGTTTCTCTCTAGGTCTTTAAGGCCCCCAAATGCCAGAGCATCAAAACTACAGAAAATAAAAAGATATAGACAATGTAATGGCCCTGTAATGAACACATGTCAAATAGACAAATACAGAATGTAAACACACACACACACACACACATACACACACACACGGAGAGAGAGAGAGAATAACAACTCTAGGGGAAAAAATAGCTAACATGAATATTCTCAGAGGTAAGAAGATTCTGTGTACATGAAATACATACTTGAGACAATAAAAGGGATTATGTCTGTTGATGTTTTCTGATGTTTTTGAAAGCAGTTTCTGTATTTAGAAAATAAATGCAGAAATTTACTTACTTTGGTTTAAATGCCTAGTTTCCAGTTATTAATTGTGTTTCGAACTCTAATTTTTTCTTAAGCTTTTAAAGTCAACTTATTAATCTTATTTAATTTTTACATCTGGCACATTTATAATGTTATACATTCAATTTTAAGAGGCTCTAAATAACATTTGTTTCCATTTACAAACTCAGTAATTAAACACACAACTTTTCAAATTACACTGAGCTTCATCTTAGTTTTATTTTTTCCATGAATTTAAATAATTCTCAGATAATCTACCTGTTAGATTATCTATTGATATATAACAGGTGACTGCTAAGCTTCAAGTAATCATTATGCCCATAAATTATTTCAGCCAGGAACTGGGAAAGGTACAGTGGGGATGACTTTTCTTTTTTTTTTTTTTTTTTTATTATTATACTTTTAAGTTTTAGGGTACATATGCATATTGTGCAGGTTAGTTACATATGTATACATGTGCCATGCTGGTGCGCTGCACCCACTAACTCGTCATCTAGCATTAGGTATATCTCCCAATGCAACCCTCCCCCCTCCCCCCACCCCACCACAGTCCCCAGAGTGTGATATTCCCCTTCCTGTGTTCATGTGATCTCATTGTTCAATTCCCACCTATGAGTGAGAATATGACTTTTCTTTACTCCACAATCTCTGGGGTTATCAGCTGGAAAGGACTGAAGGCTAGGAGTGACTCATCTACTGAGAGCAGAAAGCATTGGCAACATCTTTACTCACATATTTGGCTATTGATACCAGCTGTTATCTGGGACCTCAGCTGGAACTATAAACCCAAACACTTACACAAGGCCTCTTTATGGTGGCCTGGGCTTCCTCACAGCATGGCAGCCTCCAACATCTCACCCACCTGGTGGCTCACAGATCCAAAGGCAAATGTCCGGAGAGAACCAAGGAAAAGTTGAATGGCCTTTCTCATCTAGCCTTAGAAGTCACAGAGCATCAACACTGATGTTTTTCCTTGGTTGACCAGGGAAACATTTTTAAACTTTCATAGTATTACATCTATAAATTGAGTGTAACCAAATTTGTCTTAAATGTACCAATCATGTATATAAACTCAGTAAATTTTTAAAAATCCTATCCAAATTAATCACTTATGCATTTTCCTGGAAATGCAAGACTGAGACTCAGATGTCTTTCTAACTACATAAGGTAGCAAATATGCATGGGATTCCTTCTTAACATAAGAACAGAGTATGGTGTTGTTCTCTTACTCAAACCATTCTTTATTTAATTCTAAATCTTCCAGGTAAAATATGCATACCATCTGGTTATATAATACAAAAAATTTACATAAAACAGAGATGTTGGAGCCTCCAATATCTAGAGTGGTGTAATACTGTGTCCCCTTTATAGTTCCTGTGTCACAGCCTACAAAACTGAATGAAGAATTATTTTTTCAGCTTACATAGACCACTACATTCAAGTTCTCATTACTGATTAATCTCACTCATACTGATTGCATGATTGGACATTTCATTTCTTTAACAGTACACTTATTTTTCTTCTAAAACACTAAAAGCCCAAACTTCACCCTATCCAATATATTCAATATACCAAAGCTACACTTGTACCACTTAAATCTATAAAAATAAAATTTTAAAAAGACTTTGAAATAAAACACATAAATGTATTTTCTAATAATAAAGAGCTTTTTACATGACAGGAATTTAATTATACGTACATGTATTTTATATCTAACAAGCCCTGTGAACTTGACTAGGACTGCCCTCTTTCATATTCTTAGCACTAAACAACACTTACAACTACTTAGAATGATGTCTAACCAACATGGCTAGGTCTTATTTACTATAATAATTTATAAGGTACTTTTACTAATAATTCAGAAAATAAAAGAGCTCTTAGATATTCAACATGTGATAGAAAAATGAAACAACTGAATAGAAACTTATTTGGGAGGATAAAGTTGAGAAAATCTACCAGAAAGCAAATCAGCAAGATAAAAAGAAGTGCAATTCAGGGAGAAAACATTAGAAAATTAAAGAGCCAGTCAAGAGGTTCAACATTCTAATAATCAATGTTCAAAAAAGAGAAAATGGAAGGTTAAAATCATCAATAAAATCATTTAAGAAACTCCTAAAACTAAAGTCCAGGATCTTATAGTTTCAGACAGCCCAAATGAAATGCCCAAAACAATAGGCAAAAAATAGGCAGATATAAAGGCACATGAACACATTTTCAGAAAAGTGGAAAATATGTCTTAAGAACGATAAACACTAAGAAAAATTCCTATAAACTTCCTGAGAGAAAGGTCAGGCTCTAAAATATGAAAAATCGAAATAGAAAGAGATATCTATCCCAATAGTACCACCAGAAACTAGAAGACAATGAAGCAATGCTTTCCAAAGTCTGAGGAAAAATGTTTCCAACGTGGAATTCTCTATCTAATGAAACTGTCACTCTGCTAGGAGGTAGAATAAAGAAATTTTTAAAATATGCAAGATTTCAAAAACTATATCATCTGTATTCTCTTTTTATGAAATTTATTAGAAGATATACTTTATTCATACGAGAAAGTAAATCAAATAGAAAATGATATGAGATCTAGGAAATGACAGGCAACATAAGAGAAAGGCAAAAGATGACAGGGAAGCAAGTCTTCAGGATCACAGATGTGCAGGGGCCCTACAGAACAGCCTGTATAAATTGGTGGAGGCCAGAAGGCTCTTGGAGAGATATCTCCAAGGGAGGGAAATTAATACAGTCCTGGATGGGTCTGGATACATATGAATGTTTACAGAAATGAGAGCATCATGGGGATAAATTAGTTAGTGTTAAGTACATTGTAAAAGTTAGAAACTAAAAAAGCACAAAAACGAGATATTTATCAACTCTAAGGAAACAAAAGATAGAGAAGAAGGAAAATTATACTACAAGGTCCAGCTGTGGGTAGCATTTACAGAATAATAATCAAGTAAATGTTTAATATTGATCTAATCAAACCTGTTACTACTTGTTATAACTTGTAACCCCTTCGCCTCCTCCTCTCTCTGCCAGAAAGGACAAAGTTTGATCACAAAAAAATGACTTCAGACCCTAATAAAGCTGGAGACAGGCTGGGCGCCATAACCGTAATCCCAGCCTGTAACACCGGCATTTTGGGAGGCTGAGGTGGGCAGATCACCTGAAATCAGGAGTTCGATACCAGCCTGGCCAACATGGTGAAACCCCATCTCTACTAAAAATACAAAAATTAGCCTGGCATGGTGGCGCGCACCTGTACTCCCAGCTACTTGGGAGGCTGAGGTGGAAGGATGGCTTGAACCTGGGAGGTGGAGGTTGCGGTGAGCCGAGATTGCACCACTGCATTCCAGCCTGGGCGTCAGAGTAAGACTGGGTCTCAAAAACAAACAAAAACAGCTGGAGACAGCACCAGTGGAATCTACATAACAAAGTGTACTGACTCAGCTTCATCTCCCATTTATTCACTTTCCCACAGTTTGCTACCCCGAGACTCAAAGTCCTTTTCTTTTGTCTTGTCACTTCTCTGAAAATTTACTGTTCTTTGTTGAAGATGCTGTTTAAACCTGAGTTCAAAGCCACTTTGAGAGTTGCTCATTGCCTGTGTTTCTCCCATGGATACATGAGGTAAAACTGGTTAATAAACTTTTTTTGTTTTTCTCTTGTTGATCTCTCTCTTGTTACAGGGATCTGTCCCAACTAAGAACTGTGAAGGGTAGAGAGAAAGTTATTTTTTCCTCCCCTACAGGTGCAATTGAATAGATTCCCTTGAGCAACTCAGATTGTTAGCTCTTCCAGGGCTACTCCCAGACACTGAAAGCAGAGTCTTTGTTTTTAGTCTTTGTTTTGTGACTAGTGGTATTAGTAACAGATTTCTTTATTCAGATATCTGATTGTTTCATTCAGAGTAAATATATGCTGTTTCAAATAATCACCATGTATTTTAGCTATCAGTTATACTCTGATGACTGGAACATCAAAAAGAATGAAACATATATGTTCTTGTTCTCCAGGAACTTACGGTCACAGCTGTAGGAACCAAGAGGAAAGTTCCTTTTGGTTTTCTGAAGGGTTGCTGAAAAATCAACTCACAAAAGGCAGATTAAATGGAGAAAAGACATATAAATTTATTTGACATGTATACACAGGAGACTTGCAGAATGAAGACCCAAAGATACAACAGAAATTGTCCATTTTTATGCTCAGGTTCAACACAGTGTGAACAACCATGCAGAAATATGATTGGACATAAAGGATATGATCTAATGCTAAGACTGAATGGGGAAACCCAGCAAGGCCTGTCTGTCTAGATTCTTCTAGACTCTCAGAGCATATATTTCTTCCTTCTGGGTGTGGGCCAGGAGCCTCTCTGGAATGGGGGTCTTGTAGCCTACAAACAAACAAGGTAGGCCAGATAATTTCTTTATGGCCAGCGTTCACACAGAAAGTCTAAGGGAACGTTAGATTGTATTTTTAGGTCTTAGGGCTGGCTTTGGGGAAAAGAGGTTCTGGTTTTTATGACCCGCCTTGGGGAAGAGGGATTCTAGTTTCCATGTCTAGCCTTGGCGGAGAATGGGACTGAGACAGGTGGGCGGGAGAAGGCCAGAGAAGAGCTTCCGCTTCTGAGGCTGCTTACAAGGCCTTCATTTGGGGGTATTTTTTTCTCGGCCCCCCAACACAATAAAGGCACAGGGTGAAAACATGAATAAATAAATGACAATGCTCGACAATGAATGAAGCCAAATGACTCAGTGAAGTCACCACTGACACTATATAAGTTTGAAGAGGGGTGAGGTAAGTGGGCCAGGGCAGGGTCATAGAAGGCTTCATAGATGAGCTGGCATTTGGCTAAAATTTCCAAGAGGGAGAGGAGTTCAGTAGATAACTAGCAGAGGAGCAGGCACTCCAGGTGGGGATAAAAGAGTGAGCAGAACCTGGAGGTCTAAAAATTCAATGGGTATTCAGGACAGAGTGAGCAGAAAATTTCATTGAAAAAGACACTAGATAGAATTGGAAAAATGGTTAAGATGAATTGAGGCTCAGAAAACAATACCCCAGATTGAAGGCCTCAGCAGCAGTCTCAGAAGGAAAAGATTTTCTCTGACCTTCTACCGCCCTCCTGTTTCTCTGGCGCATTCTCCCCCAAGGCTAGGGAAACTAGGATCCCTCTTCCCCAAGGCAGGTCATAAAACCAGAACCCCTTTTCCCCAAAGCCAGCCTTAAGACCTAAAAATACTATCTAACTTTCCCTCAGCCTTTCTGTGTAAACACTGGCCATAAAGAAATTATCTGGCCTACCTTGTTTGACTGTAGGTCATAAGACCCCCATTCCAGAGAGGCTCCTGGCCTACACCCAGAAAGAAGAAATCTATGCTCAGAGTGGCCAAGACGAATCTAGACAGACAGGCCTCGCTGGGTTTCCCCACTCAGTGTTAGCATTACATCATACCCATTTTGTCCAGTCATATTTCTATATGACTGTTGAACCTAAGCACAAAATCGGACAATTTCCCCTGTATCTTTCGGTCTTCATTCTGATGGTTCTCATGAATACAGGTTAAATAAATTTGTATGCCTTTTCCGCAGTTAATCGCTTTTTGTTTATTTTTTTATTTTTTGAGATGGAGTCTTACTCTGTCGCCCAGGCTGGAGTGTAGCGGCGCTATCTGGGCTCACTGCAACCTCTGCCTCCCATGTTCAAGTGATTCTCCTGCCTCAGCCTCCTGAGTAGCTGAGATTACAGGCACACGCCACTATGCCCAGCTAATTTTTTGTATTTTCAGTAGAGACAGGGTTTTGCATGTTGGCCAGGCTGGTCTCAAATTCCTGACCTCAGGTGATCCGCCAGCCTCAGCCTCCCAAAGTGCTGGGATTACAGGCGTGAGCCACTGCACCTGGCCTAATCCGCTTTTTGAGAGCTGATTTTTCAGTGAACCCTCAGAGAGTCTAGGGTCCCTTGGCCCTAAGAGTGCTTCAGGGTCTAGAACTCTCATTTGCATAAAGTAGACACTAAAATATTTGCTAATGGAAGGACTTGAGTGCCAGGTTTGAGCAGGAAAGAGATTTGATCAGTTTGAGTTTTAGGAAGACCTAAAACTGGTCCTGCAGTGAGGAAAGAGTGGAGAGCAGGAAGCAGTTGCCTAGTTTCCTAGGCCTAAGAAGACAGTGTTAACTCACCAAACTGGGATCCACTCACCCAGTGCACCAAAGCCAAACATTGTCATGGGGGTTGCAGTGAGAGAAAGTGAGGCATTTTTTTTTGCAGGGCACCAAGCAAGGAGAATTGGGCAGCTAATGCTTAAGACTCGAACTCCCAGATGGCTTACAGGTAGGAGTTTTTAAAGGCAGAAGGCAGAGCTTACAAGCAAAGTCGTAAGTCAATACATGGAGGCCACACATTGCTTTGACCTAAAGAGGCTTACTTAAGAACTCAAAGTGGGGGCCCATAGGTTATAGGTAGACTTGAAGATTTTCTGATTTGGAATTGGTTAAGGAGGTGAAGCTTTGTCTAAAAATTCAAGATTAGCAGAAAAGGATGTTAGCTGTGGCTCCTGGGTTGTGACATCCTCCAGGCCCCTCAGGAAGAAATTTAGGACAAAGAATGGCAGTCAGAGTCCAGTCCTCAGTTTCCCCTGAGGGGTCTACCTGCCAGTGGATCCATATGGTGGAGGTGTGCATTTCTGAAAAACAGCTCAGGGATGTATGTTAACATATTCTCTTTGGTTTCTACAGGAAACCAAACATTCTTGTGGCTTTCTTGGCTATTGTTTTAAGCTACTATTAACTTCTTGCTTATTAAGTTGCTAATTTACTTCTCAAGGCTACCTCTGTGCCTGGAGTTTCCCTTGAAGAAACTCAAGATTTTCATTTACTTCCATGCTTAAGGGAGCTTGCAAGCCCCTAAGAGGGGTCCCTGCTCCGTCCAATAGTATCTGAAATAAGAACGTGGCAGTGTGACACAAACAGAAAGAAACAGATGAGTTCATTCTAAGAAATGAATTAATAGGATTTGGCTAAATAAAACAGGAATTTTTCAAAAGATGCTTATTGAAATTAAATGTCAAGGTTAAGAAATGAGGTTTTCAATCCCAGATGTTTTGTCTCTCCCATCTGCCTCCCTTCTCACAGACTGTTGATAAAGAAGGAATTAATTTAGACAAATAAAGAAAATACTGCTCTTTTTTACTTGGGGGTGTTGGTGAGGAGTTTTGAGCTCTGCCTGCACAGAGATGCAGTTCCATTAATGCATCTTAAGAGACAAAAGGCATCCTGCAGGGCATCTCTGAAAATTCCCCTCCTGATTTCCAAGTGAAGGAATTTATATGCCGATAGTTTCCCTTGAGCATTCTTTCTGTTGATGAAAATCCACAGTCAGTATTCTCATTCGAAGCAGACTTTCCCCAAGGCCACACACATCCAGACTGGCAGCCTGAGCGCTGCTGCCCTCTCCCTTCCCCCCTCCCCCAAGGTGCTTTCTCTAAACAAATTACAACTGCAGGAAGGAGGAGATCAGTACTTGGGCACCAGAGGTTCACAATATAAATACCACATACAGCTGACTGGGGCAGTTTGCGTACATGCATCTGCCCCAAATTAAAAATACTTCTGAATGGAATACCACAAATGTCTTTGAAGTTCATTACTGTAGGGAGTTACGTACTGAGGGGGCCTTTCCCTTGTTTATGCAGCATGTCAGGGTCTCAGGGAGAGGCTGAGGGAAGTGAAGTAACCGCTCTGGTTTACATTATGGGATGGTTCGCAGAGATGAAAAGATTCTGTGCATTAAGTCACACTGCTCATGTTATTACCACCAGGGCAGATATGGCAAAGAGTAAATCAAGTTAATCTGCTGGGGCCTTAGGTTATGTATGTGGGGATTATTACAGGAGATAATTTCATGCTCCTGGGAAAGTGCAAGTTTGCAGAGGACTCAATGACCTCCTAGCCTATCCCCCAATCTATGGTTTTCATAAGGTCTTTGCCACATTTTCTCCCTCATTCTCTCATTGTAAAGGTTTAATAATGTCTCTATGTTTATTTAGTGAACAATTTTCTTACATATAGAACACTGGGAAGTTGTAATTGGGAAGATCTCAAAGAAAAAAGTACAACATAGTCTGGGAGAGGGTGACCGACTTATCTCATTTGCAAGCAAGCAAATAGGGACTTAAAGACGTTCAAATTCTAATTGTTTTAAATATTATGCAGACCAAACAAAACTGTCTATGGGTGACACTGTTTCGTATGTCTAAAGGTATAGAAACTTCAAAACCAGAGCAGAAGAGCCGTGGTGGTGAAGTCATGAGAGAAACACAAGTGGAGCCAAAAGGATTTGTACATATTCCTATCCACGACTGTGTTGCTTTATCTTTCTTCTGTGTGCCATAGGGGTTGAAGAGCACACGTTTCAGATGACATTTGTACTCACGGCACTCTGAATCGCATGCTTCTTCAGTCCATTCTCATCTGTTAAGACTTTCCATAATAGTTCTTATGAAAAAATACATCTTTTAAATATATCTATGGCTCTGGCTGAACTCCCTCAATGACCAATTTTATCTGAGAAAATAAAAAATTCTGTATTTCAGTAGAAAGTCTCCTTCATTTGAAAGCACAGCAGGAGAGTTCCTCAAAGCTCCTAGGTTTGTTTTCCCAGCCTATAAAGCTGCCTTAAATACAGTGTGTGCTTCCCTTAAGGGTTTTGTGAAAGTTGGCAAAGATAGTCTTTTGGAAAGACTCTCCTTCTATCTTAAACATTTTCCCACCAAGCTACCTACATAGGCAGGTGAAAATTAATGAGTATCCTTGAGGTATTTGTGTGAAGCTCCAGCAGAGCATACTTAAAAACCTTTGAGACCTCCTTCTTATAAAAATTCAACTCAGTTTTTCTCTCTGTTCCCTAATATGGTTTTTTTTAATCGATGTGTTCGACTGGTAGGTTAGAGAATTGGCACAGGCCTTTACAGAGGCAAATCATAATTTGGTGTGTGTGGTGGCAGGGGAGAGGTGTGGGAGGTGGTGACAGGAAGAAAGAAATGGGTAAATAGGAAATCCAACCAGAAATGGCCATGGGGAGAACCAGATAATATGCATGTAACTCACACTGAAAAGCTTAGAGTAAAGCCTGATTTATGGTATAATAGTGTTCCCAAAAAAGTTCCAAGCAGACCCAGTCTCACATCCTGACCCTTTTATTGACTCAGTTGCACTTCATTTCCTCTATTAGGTTGAAGTACCTTCTACTTGAGTCACGTTAAGTCAAAATATAATTTTTATAAAGTTAAAGACATAATTTCCAAAAAGATATTTAGTGAGCACTTGTCAAAAATTTATTTACCTAATTAATAAAGAAACCACCAGGATGACAAAGCTCATACAAAGATAGGGGAAACTACTATATACAGCCAAAGAAAGTGCTGAAATAAGATTGCTCAGTAAGATGCTAAAATCACAGCCTTTGCTGTGATCTCATCTATAAGACAGAAATGTTTGCATATTTACCAAACAAAATCATTTGCAACTTTTCAATCTTTACCAAGGTAACATCTAATTTTACTGAGTCTGAATCCCAATCAGTTGTAAGTCAGGCAATGTCAGATTGCCTACCAGTGCCTCAGACATGAGTGTGCATCAGAATCACCTGGAGGGCTTGATAAGAAAGGGTGTTAGATCTAACCCACAGTAGTACACCTAGGTTGAGGCCCAAGAATTGGCATTTCTAACAAGTGCTAGATGATGCCTCTGCTGCTAGTCCAGGGACCAACTTTGAGAACCACTACCCTAGTTTGATGTTAAAAAGGCTTGCAGTAATATTTCTGCCTTATTTTCAAGTGTCACATATAGCAGAATAAACTGTTAAAGGCTTTTAAATAGGCCAATAAGATCATTAGATATCCCTGATAGAAAACTAGGCATTGTCTAATTTCAGATTTTTCTGACTCATTGGGGTTTTCATCTTTCATTGTTTTTGAGCTATTTAGAACTCTGTGATTTGTAGATAACTAGTGGCAATGCAAATGATTCTTGTCTATAGACATGCAAATTAATTTTGTCCAGGTCAAAGGATAATTGATTTCTCTCTCCTACCCTCCACTCTCATCCCTCTGTAAAACAACCCTTGTGCATTCATTTGTTAATTCATTTCCTGCATTTCTTTTCTGTATATATATATATATATATATATATGCAAATACATACATGGTAACATGTATACACAGATATATTTCTCTGAATTTTCCTTTGAACTGTTCGTCACAACTTATTGTTTCCCTTAATTACTGATTTAAATAAAATCTTTGGTGTATGTTTATTTTATATTACTGTAAGTCATGATAAACCTTGTTTAAAAAATTATCTTTCAAAGGCTACTTCTTTTTAAAAATAATTCCCAAGTTTGGAATTTCACTTTTTGTTCATTCTGTTTTCATTGCAAATAAGTGAATGTCTTCTTCCAGTAGAGTTAGCTTGTGGTTTTTGTATTTCCTAACACTTAACAATCACTTTTAAGATTTAGTCTACTGGGCCACTGACCAGACTGAGATCCTATGGATTCCAGCTGCCTATTTGCTTTAACGAAAACACAGCTGCTCTTACTTTTTAATCCCTCTTTACTGTCGTCATTTATCTAAGTCAGTGAATTCATATTTTCTCCTTTCAATTGTATTATTTAGGAGGATAGGTTAGCCATTTCTATTATTCAGGGTGTTAACCTTCACCATTAATTAACAACAGCAAACCCATAAAACATTTGCTACCTGTTTCAAAGCCTGGAAACTCTTTGTTAGACATCTGGAGTGTCAGGAGGAGGCAAGCTCGTGTGCCAACTTGGAATCCTTTGAATTTCTAGGGTCAGCAGGAAATCCTAGCTGGCTGGTGGGGTCACAGACAGATATTTTCAACTCTAAGTTCATGACCCTGGATGCTACCCAGCTTCTGATCTGAATTACTTCCTTCCAATAGAGCATCTGTGTTCTATAAGAGGAGCTCAGATTCTCTGCAAGGCCCCGGAAGACACTCTTCCTGGGCCCCTCAGCTCTGGAATTCATAACAGACCTAAGTTTGACGCTCATAGCTCAGTTCTTCCTCGACCCACTCTCAGCCACTACGTTTGGAAGACAAACGAACCACTCAATTCTACCAGAAACTATTGTCCTTGCTTTCTTTATTTCCCAGACGACTATAAAATGCTATAGGTTGTATTATCAGGAATACGGAAGACAGGCTGAATTCAAGTAATTATTTTGTGTAAAAAAAAAAAAAAAAAGATGCCACTCATTTCACCTGCTTCAGGAAAATGAGGCCCTGAGGTTTTTTGCCAATTGTTTTCTCTAAGTTGTTGCTATGTATGGTGTCTTCCAGATTAACATTTAGCCTCTCTACCCCAAGTACTTATGTTTCATGGAAAATATTCCTAGGATGCCATATTTTAATGAATATCTTAATATACTTTTCAAAGGAGGGTATGCATCACCTTAAAATTTCATTTACATGAAACTTTTCTTTCTTTTTTTTTTTTTTTTTGGAGACGGAGTCTCGCTCTGTCACCCAGGCTGGAGTGCAGTGGCACGATCTCAGCTCACTGCAAGCTCCACCGCCCGGGTTCACGCCATTCTCCTACCTCAGTCTCCCAAGTAGCTGGGACTACAGGTGCACGCCACCACGCCCGGCTAATTTTTGTTTTAGTAGAGATGGGGTTTCATGGTGTTAGCCAGGATGGTCTCAATCTCTGACCTTGTGATCCGCCTGCCTTGGCCTCCCAAAGTGCTGGGATTATAGGCGTGAGCCACCGCACCTGGCCCAACACAAAACTTTTCTTAACATTTCCGTAGGACCCAAGAGTCCCTAACTGTAGTCAGGACATCCATGCTCTAACATATCTTCTCAGTCTCGCTTTGCCATTTCGTCTATGTAGTTACCAAAAGGAAAAGGCAATGATACAGAAATCTTGCACTGAGTTCCTCAATTTAAATGAGAATTAGAGAATGGAGGTGTGACTTAGATACCAGAATATGTTGCCTCCAATCTTTTAGCTACCTGGGATCACCTTGACCTTTTAAATTTGTAATGTCCTAATGGGCTCTTCCTGCCCACTGCACAGACAAAATCAATTCACCCAGACCACAACATTGCAGTAGGGAAAGAGTTATTTTTGTTTTGTTTTTGAGATGGCGTTTCACTCTTGTCACCTAGACTAGAGTGCAATGGTGCAATTTCAGCTCACTGCAACCTCCACCTCCCAGGTTCGAGCCATTCTCCTGCCTCAGCCTCCTGAGTAGCTGGGATTACAGGGGCCCACCACCACATCCAGCTAATTTTTGTATTTTTAGTAGAGATGGGGTTTCACCATGTTGGTCAGGCTGGTCTCGAACTCTTGACCTCAGGTGATCCACCTGCCTCGGCCTCCCAAAGTGCTGGGATTACAGGAGTGAGCCACCATGCCCAGTCCAGGAAAGAGTTTAATTGACATGAGCCTGGCCCACATGGGAGAACTGGAATTATAACTCAAAGCAGTCTCCCTAAAGGCTGGGACCTTAGGGATTTATGGACAACTTGGTGGGCAGGGGCTCAGGAATGGGTGTTGCTGATTGGCTGGGGATGAAATCATAGGAGTGTGCGAAATGGTCCTCATGTAGAGTTCACCTCTGGGTGGGGCCACAGGATCAGTTGAGTCATGAGTCATGAGTCATGAGTTCCAGTGGGGTTAGTCTGAAAAACATAGCAACTGGGAAGGTCACAAATCTTGCAACCTCTGGCCACATGAGTCCTGAGCAGTAAGGGATTATAGAAACTACACCTATCTTAATAGAATTCAGGCCCCTGTGGTAATCTTAACCTTGTAGCCTTCCATTAGTTTTACAAAGGTGGTTTAGTTTGGGAAGGGCTATTATCATCTTTGCTTTAAGGTTAAACTATAAACTAAATTCCTCCCAAAGATAGCTTGCCCTATGCCCAGGAATGACTAAGGACGGCGTGGAGGTCAGAAGCAAGATAAAGTCAACCATGTCAGATTTCTCTTACAGTCATAATTTTGCAAAGGTGATTTCAGGTTTATAGAAATATTGGTTCAAACTCCATATATGCAGAGTGGGGAGGGGAAGTGCTGCCAGACAAAATACAGGATTATCCTAAATATTGCCTGGGACTTATTAAATGAAAAAAATTACTTATTGTTTATCTGAATTCAAATGTATTCGGAAATGCTGTATTTCATTTGCTAAATCTGGAAACCCTATGAGGGAATAACTCATTGCACAAATATATCTGGATATCCTTGGAGAGGGGCACAAGTACTGCAGATCATGTCAGGCTCTAATCTACTTAGCTGGCTTCATTCTTATCCTCACTCATCTCCCTCCTTTTTCGTTTGCCCAAAACAGTCTCTTGCCCTTGATTTTTCCAAATCACCACTCAATGCAAGTTATAGCTCTACTGAACATTCAGAAGTGCAAAGGGATGTGGCTTTTGCCTCAGAAAATCACAGCAGTTTTTCAGTCACCCTCACCACTGTCCATTACAGTTACAGTCAAGCATTAATCAGGCACTTTGACATATTTCCTTGTAACTGAAAGTCACTAGATACTGACCATTTGAGTCTCCATTGTTCCTACAGATGGGATTTCTGGCATTAGAATCATAAAGACTTTGTTTAAGAGTTGCTTAAGATATTTTTCACATCCTGAATTCCAGCAAAACAGCTGACATCAACCAGTCTGAAAACACAGAGGAACAGAATCAGCATGAGAATATAGCTTCTTCATCTCCCTGTCCCATGAATTCACCCTACACTTTTCAACCAATGATCACCACACTTTGGCCCACTCCAAAACCCTAGACCCAAACTCCTCCAGGAGATAGATTTGAGGTTCCTTCCCATCTCCTCACACAGCAGCCCTACAATTAAACCTCTTTCTCTGGTGCAACCCAGTGTCTCCACATATTGCCTTGCCTCATGCATTGGGAAACAGATCTATTATGGTTATAGCCTCATCTCTGTCCCTCAATTTTAGCTCCAGTCCCAACCCCCTAAAATCCCACAGATTTCTAGTTTTAGAACATTTTGAATCTAAGCTAACGCTGGGACCACTAGGCTTGTATAAAGGCCTTCATCTACAATACAAACATGTACCTAAATGAAAAGCAGTTACTCTTGAGCTGCATTTCATTATCAGTGCTGAAATTACAATTTTTAATTCCCCTCTATATAGAAGGAGAAATAAATTTTTATAAGGCTTAGAAGAGAACACTGAAAAAGTTAGAATTTTCATCTTGAAAAAGAGCTGTCTTAGGCACAAATGAGTCAACAGATGTACCAACAGTTAAAATAGATGTTAGCAATTAGTTCTCCATCTCTGTTAAACCTGTATCTAGAGGAAAATGGTCAAATTATTGCAAGAAAGATTTTGATCACCTGCATCAATAGGCCTCTTGAGCCTGTATATACCAAAGGGATCACATTAAGAGCAATAACTCAACTATTAACATGTGCCTCCTCTCAACATAAAACTTACAGTGACTAGTCAAAGCATTACACATCCAATTTTCAGACTCTCTTGAAATGTCTCACTAATTACATCCACTGCTACTTGACAAAAACTCGCTCCTTTGACCAAAACTTTAGTCAGGCTCCCCTGTGTCCTCTCCTTGACTAGGCTCAACCTTGGGTTTACCTCTGTGTCCTTGTAGAATCTAGTTTTAGCAAGAGTCTCGCTAAAACACTTTAGCAAAAATCACCTCACTATCTTATCACCCTAGCCTGCCTACCTTCAACAACAATCCTCTTGTGACAGTTTAGCTAGAAACTCCTTATTCTTGATGCTTCCTCTTAGCAATTTTCCGCCCACTGACTCCTTCCATCTTGGTTGTAATCGCACTTGTCCTTTTCAGAGACAGAGTTGAGTCCGATCTTCCCCCGCAATGTGAGACCCCATTGGAGTGCTCCCTGTATTTATCTCCATGGCCCCCTTGAATAAATTCTGCCTCACTAACAGGTGTCATGACTAATTTTTTTTTCACTGAAAAATATTTTAGACACTGTATACACTAAAGACAGTTGACAGTAGCATCTCCCCAGGGCCACTGTGCCAGTGCCTTCTGTGAGAATGTGGATGTTGTATGAATCATCTTTTCTTTATTTTCTATATTTTATGATGCTTTGATATCTGGGGACTTGCAGACCTGAGAAGGGACTGCCCCTCCCAGGGTCAGTTAATCCCTAGAGAGAGCAGACAACTTGCCTGTGAGCCCACAGTTGGTATACAAATAAGCCCAGGGCCAGGTGCTGGACAACTAGAAACAACCCCTATAGCCCACAGCCTGCCAAAATTATTCTAAGTAGCCAATCCTAATCCCACTCAGCTGCTTGCCATGCTTCACCCATTCCCTCCCATGAAAACCACAGTAAAGGCTCTTGCCCCTCTTTTCCCCTCATTCCTTTTGCCCTTAACCAATCCTGATGCTTCTCTATGTGACTCTCTGTGGCATGGAGTGATCCCTCCTTTCAGGACCTGTGAGTAACAAATTACCTTTTCAATGTCATTTGTCTCCTTATCTGCTGGCCTCACAATACCTGAACAAAAACAAAATCCTGGGTATGTTTAAAAACAGATGTCTGTGAAAAAGATGCTCTCTACCAAGGTTCCCAGGGCAATCAACTCTCAAGGTGCCCTTGAAGGATTTATTGCATGTCCTTGTTAAAGCAAACTAAGTACGGCCTGAGAAGGACTCTGTACTTCTATATTTGAGTCCTTGTGGATGAACTGTAACCTAGCTTAATAGTCAGACAAAATTGGAAACCTAACTTAATAGTATACACCTGTAACAATAGCTGAGTGTTGGCCAATCCCAGCAGCCATATTTCAACCTCTCATAGACTGCTGAATGTTCAAAGTGTGTTCAAATAAGGCAAACACTGAGCTGTAACCCATCTTGCTATTTCTGTACCTCACTTCCAATTCCTGTATGTCTTTATCTTTTTTGTCTACAAATTTGTTCTGACCACGAGGCATCTCTGGAGTCTCTCTGAATCTGCTGTGATTCTGGAGGCTGCCTGGTTCGTGAATTGTTCGTTGCTCAATTAAACTCCTTTAAATTTAATTCAGCTGAAGTTTTTCTTTTATCACCCTGAAGCTTTCACTACCACCATCATGTCAGGAAGCCAGAGAGGGGAGGAAGATTCCTCCTCGTGGTTGTCACCTATGGCTCAAAAGCTCCAGAGTACCTTTTGAACACAGTGTCTTCAGCTTCTCTGCCCTCCTTCATAGAGCTCAAATACTAAATTTGGGGATCAAAATCAGGGCTCAGCTTTCCCATTCTGCACCCTCGCTCCTCCCAACCAGCCACAGGCCCACACAAAACTTCCCTGGATGGAGCCCTTTCCCAGGCAAATCAATTGATGTGAATCGACTCATGCAAGTGTCTGCCTTCCAGATTCACTGTCAGTGAAACAGAGGAACCAGCTACTGATAAGGACTATCCTCGAAATTCAGATGCTATTGAACATTAGGATGAATTTCCAAGGTAGATTTACATACTTGCCTTCCAAGACTTTAAAAGTAGAATGATTTATCAAGTGTTTGATTGAAATAAATTGTGAAGGGAACCTATGATGCTACATTGTTCTATACTTTATTGAATTGTATAATATATATCATACATAGTGTAATGCGTGTGTTTATGCATGTGTACCTTATATATACACACATATGTATAATATATATTCACAATTATATACAATAAAAATGTTGCAAAACATAATATGTTCACTCAGAGAATATGTGAACTTCCCTCAGTGTAGAAGCAGCTTCGTTCATGGTTCTCATTAGTAGATAGAGTCAGTAAAGTCTGGGCTGGCAAGAGGAGATCTAAGCTAAGATATATTCCCAGAAAACTTACAGCAATTCTTGTTGCTTCCCTTTCCTCAGACACATAGCCTGACTCTAGCCAGAATATAACAGGCCCAAGGCAGAACCACTGACGAGCCCTTTTCAAATGTCTTTCTCCAAAAGAAATTGTCTCATAGGAATCATACTTGGGTATTATGCAATGCCCAGCTGCTCATCAAATTCCTGTTTTCTTCTAGACGCTCAGAACTATGCTATTTTCTTGCTTCCCATGAAGTCAGACATGCACCTGTGACTGAATTCTAGGCCATGGAATGTGAGCAGAAAGGATGTGCACTATTTCCAGGCCAAGCCTTGTAAGAAGTGGATCTGCAGGCTGAATGCTGAAGGTGACTATGATAGTGAGGCCATAAGATGACTTGGTCCTTATGGCTCTACATGGACGACAGCCAACCTGTAAGCAGAAATACACACTAGGAGTTTAGGTGAGGACAAAAAAAATTCTACCGCATCTGAGCCCTTTTACATGTGGGGATCTATTTGCTGCCACAGCTCAGACTCTCTGCTAAGACTGGTGTCTACTGTTTCAGCAGCTTGAACCACAAGCTGATGTTCCTCCATGCTCCAGCAAACACCAAAGGTCATTTTCTATTTCCTCTGGTTCTCCCACACTGGAATGGCTGAAATCCCACAGGCTGTGGAAGCTACTGAAGATCAAAGCTATTCCATGCCAGGTAATGCTTCTTCAAACCAGCATCTAATGATTCTACTTCAGGGATTATGGAAAGAATACATTTTGTGATTGCTTTTAATTGGTACCTGTCATCTGCTTGATAGAATTTTATTAACAGAAGTGTAAACATTCATTGCAATCTCAGAACACAGGAATCTTAAGCAGCTTATGAAATTCAATCAAAGTTCTTTTTATCTTTAGTGTTTGCTGATAACTCATTAAATGTTTCTCAATGTTACAAGTTCTGCAGCAGAAATATGCCTTGCAAATAAAAGTGATAATGTAGAGATATTAACACAGCAAAAAGATTGAGGGTTGCTCAACACTGCACAAAGTAGTAACAACCTTTCACTATAAAAGACTACTATTAACAGGAGAATAAATAGTCCGTAGATATTACTATTTAAAAAAATGAATAGAATCTACCAATTTTTTGCCCACCATCCCAATGTTATCAAACCCATGGACATTTCACACACACACACACACACGCATGCACATATGCTTTTTTTGTAGAATTTAAGTTCTCTATATAACCCCAGGAGATTTTACAGTGAATCTAAATTCTACTGGAGATGGAAATGTTCTTGAGGTCTGTAGTCCATTTGATTCTCTGGAATGCAGTTGTTTTGTAACAGTCTAATTCTAGCAGATCTGCTCACAATAAGGCAGTAACAAATCTCATGATTTACACTCACTCAGCGGCTTAGGCACTGAGGTGTTAAGTGACAATATGGCGAACTAAATCTCAGTTTCTCCATTGGTTAATGTGCATCTCCAAAGTAGAATCAGACAGATAGGCTATGACTGTATTAAAAACAAAGCTGGATTAGGCTGATGGAATGGAAGTCCTCACATCTAGGCCAATTTTACAGTGCCCACACCGGCTGGTATGAGTGTTTCATGTTTAACTGGGAGGTACTTTCTCTGAACACAGAAAGCAGACATCAGGGGGTCTTTCTGGAATTAGGTGACCCAGTTTCACTGCTGACACTCTCCAGATATGCAGCATAGGAGGGGACATACTCAGCAAGCAGCCTCTGCTATAAGCTCCTAAGTGACACCAAGAGAAGCACTCTCTGAGAAATTCGTCACAGCAACTTTCTGACTATTGGAAAAATCCCTTTACTTGAATGTCACAGAAGCCAATGTGATCAGAGGCCAACAAAATGGTACGGAGATGCTGTAGCTCTCAACCTCAGTCATAGTTGAGTTTTTATATCTGGCTACATTGAAATCTGAATAAATCACCCTGTTAAAATAATATTTGTCACATTGACATATAACTGCGACTCTACATGTCTGATTTCTGTCTGTTTAACCCAGAGATAGGCACCATCAGCGAGTCTTTCTGGGTTTTGTTACTATGTTGTTCTCTTCTTCTATCTCTTGGGATGGATGGTTGGGAGTAAGGAAACGACTCAAAAATATGAGCTGGACCTACTGGGGTCTTATATTGTGGCTTTGTCTAAAGCTAGTCTTGTTTGCCCAGCTCCTCCCTTGCCCAGGATAGTCACAGAGTGGCCTGTAGCTCCTCTGGTGGCCTCATTTCTCCATGCCATCATGGCCCCGGGGAGATTCACTTTCCCTCCAAAATGCCACTCTCACGGTCATCCTCCACAGTCATCAGTGCAAGCATCATCCATCTGACATTCTATCCTCTTCACACTGCTTAGCACCAGTTTCTGCAGTTCAAGGGACATTCAGTCCTAGTGCCTCTTCTGCTACCATTATGCCACCGTCCACCCTCTCAATTTTCTCTTACTATGGGAATTAAAACTCTATTGGCAAGTGCTGTAGAGTTTAAATCTTTGGAACACAAAGGAACTCTTCTATCTTTGCTGGGGATAATGCTTAGCCTTTAGAAATGAAGACTTATCTTCTTCAGATGATGCAATAGTTCATTTCCCATTCCCCAAACCTGCCTCTTCAATGCAACTGTTGGTCACATTTTCACATCCCACTCCACGAAGTCCTCAAAAACACACCCTGCTCAAACAGGATTCATCACCTGGTAATGCAACTTTTTATTTGTAAAGCCTCCATGACTAGATTGGGGAAGGTTTTTGCTAGTGTATATTAGTCATCTTTTTATCCCCAGCACATAGAAAGCAGTGCCTGACACAGTAGATACCCAGTACACTCTTAATGAATGACTTTTTAAATTTTCATCAATTTAGCAGTACACATTCTTAAGCATGACACCATAATTATCATCTCTTCCCTTTACATCATGTTCTCCTTTTCCTTCTTTCTTGTAATTGCTTCAGAGGAGCAACCACACTGGAAATTGACACCTTCTTTCTTCTGTAATATATTTCACTCTAATCAGACTTGCCAGCAGAATGACTTGGGCCAGAGCACAGCCCTGTAATTTAATGAGTAAAGTGCATTTAGCAGGTAATAGATGCCTCGAAAATTCACTTTAGCTACGTTTAGCTTTGGTCACAGCAAATAATTAAGAGCGCTTGGCTACTCTTCCTTCTCAAATAAATAAAATGTGAATCTAGAAGATGGTAAATTAAGTTTCAAAACCTGCTGGTCGGCCTTATATCTTCTATCAGCCAAGTGGTCGCCAGAGTAAATAACACTCATTTCTCTCCGTGTCAAGACTTGGTAAGTTTGGACTGCTCTGAGTGTGGCTGCATGTTCTCCTTTCCCTTTGTGCCTGGGACCTCACCAATAGCTTCAGCTGTGGGTCTCAGGAAACAGACCTCATCTGGTTTACATTTCCTTTGAGCCCTACTCTACAGGCTAATGGGGAGATTTCAGATTTCTTTGCTAACACTATGGGCTAAGTAATGAAAATCCCAGTGGAATTCAGACTTCCTCAGTATTTATATATGTCTGTGGGGGCAATTTTGAGTTAATAATCTTTTCCTGAAACCACTTTATATTTAACAATTATTTCTGGCATTATTCCCTCTTTCCCAAAGGAAATTTCCTCAAGTTTATTGCTAGCATATACATAAAATGGTCATTCTAAAATGCTATGATATTGTTTGGCTTTTTAGTTTACTTAAACTAATTTAAAAACAGCATAAATTAGTTTACTTAAACTAATTTATAACATTTGTTATGTTTTAATATAAGGATTTAAAGAACAATTATGAAATAGGAAATTTTTCAGAAGTACTTGGTCTTAATTACCAAGTTATTTAATCTAAAAAAGCCATAAATTTATCTGTTTACTTCTCTTCTTCCATTTCATTTCAACAACAAATACATGGGTTCAGTGGGATGATTTTAGTTTGGTTTAGATTCATCCTCCATCATACAACTGTCAAATTCTTCAAAATATTAACGACTTGGGCACCTCAGGTATTCCATATTACTTAGAAATTGGGACTTTCTAAAAAACCCTTCTCATTTAAATAAAATTTATCCTATTGTAGATTGACATAGTTCTGAATTATGACCTAGACTGCTTTCATTTCTATGTCTTTGGCTTTGAAATTTTACCTAAGTAGCTCATATGTGACATTCCAAAGTGCTAGTGTTAACACAGGCCGAGGAGATGCCTGGTTTATCAGATGCAGTTTGGAGAAGCTGGTTTCTTTCCTTCTCTTTTTAAGAGTCTCCTGTCCCTTCTGAGGCTCCATAGCAGCCCAGTGAACTGCAGGAGTTGGGCTGCTTTTCATGTGAAGTCAACCATCTTGTTTTGTGGGATACTCTTCATCTTCAATTACAGCTATTGGTAATGGACTCTCTGGTCAGCCAGCGTGGTTAACAGGCAGGAGGGCAAACAGGGAAGCAACAGAGAGGGGATGAGGCCACGGTTCCGGGACTGCTGCCACCACTTGCTTATTATGAGACAGCAGGCTCGGCTTCTCTGTCTTTCAAATAAAAGCAATAAAACGTATCTTAACAATTTCAGAGGGCTATTACAAAGATAAAAAGTGGTGGATATATTTTTTAATGCATCTAATATGCTATTATCTTAAAGATGATGCTATAAACCCAACAGAAAAATAAATCATTTTTTAAAAAGCAATTTATAAAAGTGAAAATACTAACCATCAATAAACATATAAAGATGTTACCTTCTATAGTGATTAAAGACATACAAATTAAACTGATAAAGTTTTTTTTAACTATTGACTCATCAGGCTGATGTGGGCGGTAGGAAATGAGTTTTCTTGCATATTGTAGGTGGAAGTATAATTTGGCCTAACAATAAAGGGAAACATTTTTCAAATGAATACAATTTAATATACATAAGCTTCATCCAGGAATTCTACTTATAAAAATCTATTCTAAGAAGATAACCAGAAAAGTATGCAAATATCTGTGTATAAGGATGTTTGGTACAATATTATTTATAATAGTGAAAAGTGTAGTTAGAATAAGCAGTAAAGTTATCATTTTGACAGGATATAAATGATATAATGGGCAGAATTTATTTTGAGTGCATTTAAGGCAAACTGGGAAGACACCGCATTGTCAAATGGATTCACCTTTTTTTCTGAAAGTAATATTTGAGAGACGAATATAGACTGTCTAACAGTGCACAGGAAATCTGAGTTTGAATCACATTTTCAAGACATATCTTCTTTGTCCTAGTCATTCTGTCTCATTCCATAAACTTCTACTTTGCTAAATTAAGATTACAGCTTTCAGCATGTTTCAAATACACTCATATGACCCCTTCACCACTGCCAACTCACATGCATGTACACACACACCCCACATTTTAACTACAAATGCTAACTTCAGGGGAAAACGGTCAGAAAAGGTTTCCTTCCTTTAGGTTAATGGCATACTGATATGGCCTTCTGAAGGCTAGGAAGGTCTTTCCTATAGATATGAGCCTTGGGCAATAGATTTGTCATCGTTTTCCTAGTTATTACATGTTATTTCAATTGTTCACAAGTAAAGCAGAAGAGACTGTTGTATTAGGAAAGTATCAGAAGAAAGGGAGAAGGAGTCATCAATATACTCCAGTATTTTTAAGAGTACCTGAAACATAGCAGATGTTCAAGAAATATTTGCTGAGTGAATAAATATTGTCTCCCTTGCTAGAGACTCACACCACGAGCATGGCCCTTGCTGAGAGTAGTATCACAGCTGATAAGCCTGATTTACAGCTGAATGCATCACAGGCAGACTATGACTAAAAGTGGCTTTTTTTGGAGAAATTCCCCCTACTTCATAATAATTTAATGAGGACATGAAGCAGTACAGAATCTCTACTCTTAGGGGTTCCATATCACCAACTCAGCTTCACCAAAGGTAGATTGTTAAACAAATCTTTCCTTTGTCCTGAGAAACACTGATTAAAATGAGGTGGCATTAGTACTGTTCTTTACATTTCTTGACATATTAAAATAAAAGTTCTAGGGATATGATGTATAGCATGGGAATTATAGTTAATAATGCTGTATTATATACTGGAAATTTTCTAAGATAGTAGATCTCTGCTAAGAGAGTGTTCTCACCACACACACACACACACACACAGAGAGAGACACACACACAAATGGTAACTATGTGAAGAGATGGATATGTTACTTAGTTTGACTGTAGTATTCAGTTCACTATGCATATGTATAGCAAAACATCATGTTGTATACCTTACATATAGACCATTCTTATTTTAAAAATTAAAATTTGTAAAAAGAAATACATTCTGGTTATAAAGGCTGTATCCCATGTTTGTTACCTGAAAGGAGGGAAAAAGGAAGTCTCTGATCATTCATGTACCACAGAATGTAGGGAAGTCTTTTTCTCACCTCTTTTGGAGGTCATTTTCCATTCCATTTCATTCCTCTCCTCCTGAGCTCATTTCCTGAGCCTGCTCAATAACTCTTTAAGTGTTCCCACCAAGTCAGGATAACTACACCCATCATGATTCATAGAGGTGACCAACTCCATTCTACAGTTTTTTCCTCAATGATAGCCTGCGGCAGTGGGTAAAACCCAGGAATTTATATGTCTACCCTCTTTAGAAAAGACTCATTTCTTCTAAATAATCACAGTAATGAGATCTTCACAGAGCAGCCACAAAAAACCACTTTGTACAGAAAGAGGAAAAAATATCTTAGATTGGGTCTTTTTAACCAAATAAAAAAGAATATTGAGCTAGTTATGAGGCTATTCTAGAAATGGTTGCATCTTAATTTGGTCTGTTTAGTTTGTTCACTTTCCTTCAGTTCTCCAACCTCATAGTTCATCTACATATAGTTTTGTCAGCATTACGATTTGATCACACTACAACTCAGATTTGCCTAGAAAAGGTTGTTTCTATACTATTCTATATACTAGAATCTATATAATAGTCTATAGTCTTACAGCCACTCTGACCTTCCTCATACGCTGTCTCCCAGGGTAGCAGGGAAATTTAACTGGTCCCATTAATGGCAAATCAGCTTACAACTGTCTCTTTCAGATAAATCTTCAGTCTTCTGCAGCCATGCTCCATGCCCTTTCTCCTCTCTGTCCCCATCAAAGGTTGTATTCTTTGTCTGCCTGTTGAGCCATTTGTCTGCTTGCTACGTGGACATCTGTGGCCAGTGAACTTGAGCTCTGTTTTCCCTTGGGGTGGATCTCCCTGCCATGATCATCTACCTATTCTCAGCCACCCTGCAGTGGTGGTGGCCTCCCTCTCTTGTACTAGAAGTCTGCCCAGCAGACACAAGGCCACTTAAAGCCCACCTCTAAAAAGTATGCCTCCCTGTTGCTCAAATTCACCCATTAGTGCCATTAGTTATTTTTTGCATCTATAAGTTTTACTTTAACATAGCTGCCAAAGTGGTGTTGAGACCACCCTCTGAGATGAATCCCAAGTGGGAACCGAGACAAACTCCTCTCAGCTTTTGCCTTCCCTTCAGTCTTTCCAGTGCAGCCCTCGCCCTAAGACTGTGTCATGGACTGAGGTTGGAGTAAACGTGTAGAGCACACACGTCTGTCTGCCTCTCGAAACTCTGTGCTCTTTTCCTCCCCATAACCCACCAGTGTTATCACCATACCCCCTTCCTTAGAAGTGTAAATGATGAACAAGATTCAACTGAGCAGAGAATATAAATCAGGGGCTTTAAAATTATTCATTACATTAAAAATAGTGTTACCATGTGATCCAACAATTCCATATCTGGGTATATACCCAAAGGAATTGAAAGCGAAACTTAAAGAGATATTTGTACACCCATGTTCATAGCAGCATTATTCACAATAGCCAAAAGGTGGAATAAACCCAAATGTCCATCAACAGATGAGTGACTGAACAAAATGTGGCATATCCATACATTGGAATACTATGCAATCTTAAAAAGGAAGAAAAATTTGACACCTGCTACAAAACGGATAAACTTGGAGGACATCATGCTAAGTAAAATAAATCAGCACAAAAAGACAAATAGTATATGATTCCACCTATATGAGATACCTAGAGTAGTCAAATTTATGCAGCCAGGAAGTAGAATGATGGTTGCCAGAGACTAAAGAGAGGGGAGAATGGGGAATTACTGTTTAATGGATATAGAATTTCAGTTTTGCAAGATGAAAAGCATTCTGGAGAGGGATGGCGGTGATGGTTGCACACTATGAATGTACTTAATATACCACTGAACTACACCACTTAAAAATAATTAAAATGGGAAATGTTATATTATGTGTAATTTACCACAATGAAAACTTTTCTTAATGTATTTATTATGCCTGTTTACATCAGCACAAAATATTGAACAGAAAAAAATTCTATGAGACGGCATGTCTAGGAGGCTTGTGTATATTCTGGCTCTAGTGACACTAAAAGCAGTGATTTGGTGATTCTAAAAGGAGGAAAGTAGGCAGGGAAGAAAGGGATCTTGAATAATGTGGGAAAGTCTTCTAGAAAGCCCTTCACCCAGAAGGTATTCAGGTTTGCTTCACTAAACGAATGCCCTGCCACTTTGTTTATAACAAAAGAAGGTTCATAATATTTATTTTTTCTGAAATTTCTGCTTTGCATACAGGGCCATACTGTTGCCCAATTCCAAAGAACACAACTGGAGTTTTAGTCTCTGTAAATAGTGCTCCCTGGAGTTGTGGAATACTCTGTTGTATCCACAATTCCTAGAATAGTACATGGTAAACAGGAAACAGTAGAAAGAAAGAAGGAAGGAAGGAAGAAAGAAAGAAAAGAAGGAAGAAGAAAGGAAGGGAGGCAGAAGAAAGGAAGGAGGAAAAAAGAAAGGAAAGAAGGAAAGGAATTATAAACTCCTTCTATGACATGTTGTAATTCTTTTTGATGATAGAGTTTGTTATATTTAATAAATGTCAACTTGGCTAGGCTATGGTTTGGTCAAACACCAGTCTAAATGTTATGTTGCTGTACAGTTATTTTTTAGATATTTTACCTATAAGAAATATGTTTAATATTTAAGTCAGTAGACTTTGAGTAAAACCAATTTACCTCTATCATCTGGGGGGCCTCACCCAATCAGTTGAAGGCCCTAAAAGAAAAGACAGAGATCCCCTGAGGAAGAAGGAATTCTGCCTCCAGGCAGCACAGCTTTCAGATTTGAGACTGCAATATCTATTTTTTCCTGTGTTTCTAGCCTGTCACCCTGCTGTCTGGATTTCAGACTTGCCAGCCCCATAGTCATGTGAGCCAATTACTTGAAATCTCTCTCTCTCTCTCTCTGTCTTTCTGTGTGTGTGTGTACGTGTGTGCATATACACATTCTATTGGTTCTGTTTCTCTGGAGAACTCTAATACAGATTTTGGAACTAGGAATGGGATCTATAAATCCTCATGTGGCCCCACCCCACCAGCCATAATCATGGAATTAAGGAGAGGAACCAAAATTAGAAAAACTCAACCAATGGAAACACCAGGTTTACATTCTCATTAAAGCAAAAATGGCAAGTTGATTTCACATCACTTGGCAACTCTTACCTATTGGTAGAAGCTACCCGGAACACGGTACTGAGAATGATTCTGAGGCACAATCCAGGATTAGCAGGAAAACATACTGTGATTGAGAACTGGAATTTGTCCTGGGCTCATCCTGGGCCATGTATTTACTATCTTTACTTTAGATGACAGAGCTCAAAATACTTTCTGTGGATAGAAATAAGCATAGAGAAATATCCAGATGACATTATACTTCATTTTAATAGGCCTCGAATATTTTCACTTCTTTGGGGTCCTAGACGGCTTTATTTAAATTTGAGTATAACATTTATTCTCTTTATCCTCCTGTCCATGTTCTCTTTTGTCCTCTCAAAGAAACTCCAAACCAAGGTGTTCAGCCTTGTAAAAGACACAAATGGAGAAATAGCCTCTCATTATGCCTTTCACACCAATATACTCCATTCACTCCAAGGAAGCTGCACAATTCCCTCAGTCTACCCAACCAGTGGGAAACACCCCTCAAAGCCCAAAATGTATGATTGGGCTATAAATTTAGAATTTATACTTTGTAGAGTTGGTTTTAAGTACAGCAGTCTATTTTCTTTTCCATGCTGAAATCTCATAATTCAGTAGTGACTTTGATCTACAATAAAATATTGTTGACTTGGCTCAGAAAGATTTTCATTTGAGTCTCTCTAAGAAACACCAAACATGGTGAACTGCAAAATTAAAACTGTCTGTTGAAAGAGCATGGAAGTTTTTACTCTTGACATTCTAGAAACTCTCATAGATAAAGAAATCTCCTTTTGGGTCATTCCATTAACTCACTTATTCATTTATGTATTCACTCATCAGGCTATGAACATCAAGTATACCCAAAAAGTATAGGCTCTTTCCCAAGGTGGTGAAACCTAGTGGCAGAAGTCATATAAGTTAACAATCAAAATACCAAGTAATAAGTCTTATGATAGAGTTGCTCACAGTTTTCTCTGTTAGCACAAAAGAGGGATAGCTGACTATCCAGGGAGTAACGAGTGTTAGCAAGGTCTCCCTGAGAGAAGGTAGCATTTCATCTGCGTCTTGAAAAGCAAGTAGAAGTGATGCAGTTGATGAACACGAAGTCAAGAGCTTTAAAGAGAAGAAAATGCAAGCACAGTCTCTAGGTCAGACAAAACACAGCCTCTTCCTGGAACGGCTAGAGTCGAGGGTATTCAGGGAAAAGTAATGAGAGAAGAGACTGGGGAAGAAAGCAAGGCACCTGCAATGCCTGTCTAAAGAAACTTTGTGTTATGAGGGGAATGGACCTTATTCTGAAGGAGAAAGGAAGCATTAAATTGAATAAAGCAAGAAGGTGACAAAATCAATCTTGCTAATTAGCATACTGTCCAGATTTCTCTCTCCATATCTGCTCACCTCTCTCATTTGCATTTTAGGACTACCTTGGTTTCAGTGAAGAGTACATACCAGATGGAGACTAACCTGACACCAGTTACAGATCAATTACAGTGATCACCCATACAAGGAATGTTGAGGGATTGAAGTAAGAGAGTGGAAACGCTATAAACCAGCAGGGGATAGATTCAGGAAATATGGATTGACAGGATTCAGCCAACAATCAAGTGAAAATGTAGTATGACTTAAGTGAGAGAGGAAGATATACCTGCAGGTGAAAATTATGCATCCCCAAATTGGATATGTCATAGAGTATGTTTCTTTAAAAATAGCAACAGCAAGAAAGACTGGTATTTATATTTTAAGGCAAATAAAAATTTCAGCACCTGGCTGTTAGTTTGCTGCATTATTAGCTATACAGCAAACAGATGGGAAGGATGTTTGGGAGAAAGGAGAGATCATTTCACATTGGGATGGTAGGGAGCCATATCTCCTGTTACTCTGGCTCTTGCATAAGCAATTTACTATCAACCTGTGATTAGCTGAGCTTAGGGGGGAGCAGAAATAATGAAGCAATCACTCCAAAAAGTATCAGTGTTTGACTTTAGAAAGCACTTTTGAAATGACATGACTACAAGTCTACCTCTTATTCACGGAATTCACATTATAAACCTATAATTAAGCCTGATGCAGAGATGTGATTTGAAAGTTGGAAACTACTGCCACAACCTGCCTCCCTGCTCAACTCTCACAAATTGTTTCTCTTGTGTCTGCATCTGATCATAGCATACAAGTCTCTAGGCCTATAAAATTGCTACCTTCTATTCTTGCTCCCTTTAGCCATTTGCTTTTGGTTATTTGAAAGCAGATAGTCTAGGCAGGACCAGCTACAGAATTTGCAAAGCCCAGTCAGTGCAAAATAAAAATGTGGGGCCCCTTGTTAAGAAATTATTAAGAGTTTCATAATGGCAACTGCAGAGCATAAAACCAAGTGTGGGGCCCTTCTAAGAGTGGAAGCTGGTGGGACTGCACAGATCACATACCCATGAAACTGGCCTTGAACTTCAACTTTGCTGTAAAACAGGTGAGCTAAGTTGTGTTATGGGTGGTGCAGAGGATGGGAAAGAAGGAGGCAGCATAGACTTATTGCCTCGTTACACTTCTTGAAATAAAAGAGATACGTATTTTATAGTCTGACAAAATCAAGCCAACCTGAAGCTACCCACTTGTGTCTATCATTAGCACTTTACTCATTAAGCAGATGGATTAATCATGGGTAAACAAAAGGGAACAGCTGAAAATACCATTCGCTATAGCTAATGGCAATTCTAATTTGAAAATGAAATGATAGGTGGGTCTATCAGTTATCAAGATACATTAATTAAATGAAGCATTCTCCCAACTATTGTGTGGGGTGCTCAAAGGAGGAGAATTGAGGCATACCAGCTTCAAACTACATTCTCCATGGCACTCGAACCAAGTCTGGGAGTGAGGATCAATAATGAGCCAGATCTAGATTTCAGAGAGGGACCTCCTTCACCTCCATTCCCAAAGTGAGGCCTCTGACAGTTGTGGAGTGAAACAGAAAAGATGGAGAAAAAGATACAGGGAAGGCCCTAACACTAACCTTAATCCTAACTTACCTAGATTGGCCGGTTAGAGGAACTCCCTCTGAAAAGGCAGAAGCTGCAGGAATCCAAAGTTTCACTCGCTGCTCAATGCATTTTCATTTAGTCCATTTATTTATCCATTAAAGTAAAACACATACACACCCAAATGCACACTCATATTTTTGGGTCCTTGCTGGGACTGGAGCACACTAAGCTTGTGGTCTACACTATATAACTAATTCATCTTAGGTAGGTAAGTTCACATTACAAATTCTTACAATCCTAACAGCTAATCTATTGCAACACATCTATGAACTGGTTCCCATGTCCTGGGCCTGAAAGAAGTTGCCATGGGACTTAAGTAGATACAAGAGATCTGGAGAGATTTGATGACAGCCATGTCTTCTTCCTATTCCTGTGTATTTAATCCCTAGGGGAGGTGATTGAAGACATTCTGATTACTCTCTTATAGACTGGAGCAAAGTGAAAAGAAATGAGGTAGAAACTGTTAGATTTGGAAAGTAAACGTTTAGTACTGGTAGATTTGGGTGTATCCAGTACATTTTGCAGACTAAGAGTTATTTGTAGTGTTTTAAGGGATATTTTACCAATTATACAGGCAGAGTGAAAAAAAAGGATAATATCTAGGGTTAGCAAGCGCCAACTTTCCAACTCACTAGCTATGTGACTTCCAGCAATTCACTTAATCGCTCTAAATTTCTAGCTTCCTATCTATAAAATTGGAATATAAATACCTACTCCTAGGATTGTTCTTTGGATTTAGTGAGTTAAAATATGTAAGGCCCCAGGCACAGTTCCCTGAACATAGCTGACGCTTTAAAAATGTTACTTCCCTTATTCATTCTTTCCTTTGGTCTTCACCCATTCTTCCTGGAATTACAAAAAATATGTACTTTTCTCTGGAAAGCCATCACAATCTTTTTTTCCAGAATGAAACAAGTGTATTAGATGTGAAACATGTTGTCTTCTAAAACCTAAGTTCCTGAATTTAAGTCCTACTAGTCCTCACCATGTGTTCCTGCTACCGAAAGTTTATATCCAGTGATTTTCACTTCTTACTCTGCTGAATCGTATGACTTCTTTAACAGGAAACAAATCTACAAGAAACGTCGTGATTTCCTGAGGGAGTTTCTGAATACACCCTTTCACTTCAGTGATGTGGAGACATTCTATACCGAAGCACATGGTTCTAACAACAGTATTCATTAACCCTACAGCAAAGCTAGTGCTAACGACATTCTGTGAAAAGGAGGTGATTCACAGTGTGAGGTGAACATTACCTTGAGACCATTAAATTATATTTTAGAAAATGCACAGAAATACAGTCCTATGTAAAAGTGCATGCACATACACAATAAATCCAGACAACTCATAGCCTCTTGTTGGAAAGACTGCTGTGGGTAATGGTGCTTCTGGAAAATAGAAACCAACTGGGATTACCTCAAGTAAATATAGACAACCATAAAACGCAGAATTAACTATGTTTCATTATATAATAATGCCTCTCCACCACAACTACCATGCCGGGTCCCCAAGTGACCAGTTTATTAGCTTGGAGAGATATCTGTGGCAGATAGTAGCTGGCTACCTAATATATATTCTCTTCTTTTTCTGTGTTGATATAACTCTGATTTTATTTGGGGCAGCTAGATAAATATTTTCTAACCTTTCTTAAAGCTAGAGGTGACCAGGTGGTGTAGTTCTAACCAGAGTGAACAGATATTTTTCTGGGGATTACTGAGAAAGTTTTGCTTTCCCAATAGAGGTGCTATCACATTTTCTTTGTTGTCTTCTCTTTCTGCAAACCCAGTAGCTAATGCTGCAGCAGCCATCTTGCCACCATGAGGAAAAGGCCAAGAGAATAGCAAAGACTGCAGCCTTGATATCCTTGAGCCACTGAATCCTGAGGATTGCCCCAACTTGTTTAGGCCATTGTTATTTGGGCTTTCTTCTGAAAACACTCCCAAATTGATAATCTTCTTACCTAGCCAGAAATTTCTGTAAGATTCATTTCTTCAGAGCATATTAGCCCTGAACCACATAAGGTTCAATTGTCACAGGCTTCCTGAAAGAGAGATCAACTAGTTTTTTCCCATTTTCACATGAACATGAATTGTATACTAAAGTGAAATGGACCATAGATTCTAGAGACAGAAAGCCTGTGTTCAAATACTAGCTCCATACTTATGACTTAATAGCCATTGCCAGGTTACTTTTCCTTGAACCTCCATTGCCTTATCTCTAAAACATGCATCATAATATTTGCCACATCCTGACTGCCTTACTTGTTGAGATGACCAAAGGAGATGAAGTCTTTGAGTTTGTTTTTTAAACTGCCAAGCATCTAAACAAATGGTAATTAGTGTGACAAGGAAAATGTCATCTTCTTCATCTCTGTATCCCCAGTACCAAATACAGTGTCTGTGCACAGTTGCTCATTATACATTTGAGATAAAGGATTAACTCTGTTTTGTTTTCTTTTACACAAATTAAGTAGAGGATACATTGGAAAGCAGAACCAAGCCCTGCCTATCTTGTACAAGAATGGCAAATATATAGTATGCATGCCTACACTCTCCCCTTCTTCTCTAATCAGACACTATCAATCAGTCCTCCCAATGAAACGAAATTACTCTCAACATAATGCCTTAGACAGTCACTACAAATTCAACAGCGTCATAAAAACAAGTGATTATCTGGACCATAAGGGAAAAAGTTGGGTACTGTGATAATTGGAGGTAAAGATCAGCCAGGACTGAGCATGAGATCTTTAGAGGCAATGCCATAACATAAGAAACAGAGTGAAATATTAGGTCCCCGATGAAGGGGAAATGACAGAGGGCACCATCCAGGAGCACAGCCGTGGGATCAGTGGTCAGGTCTGGCAGTGGATGGGGAGTGGCTGAGGTCCAGGAACAAGGAAGCATCTAGTCAACCAGGAGGCAGCCAAGCATCTTCACTCCTTCATCTCCACCTCCCACCACTGCCACTCCATACCCTTGCTCTACTTCCCTTCTTTGTATCTCACTGTTACCTGTCTTCTTTTCTTCATCATCTTAGAATTCTTTCTACCAAGGGTCAGCCTGACCCAGTAGAAATGCTTTGCAACCAGATAGACCTGGGCTTCCATCTTATTCTTTACAGAAGACTAGGAAATCTCTGCTGAATCTCTTCATCTCTACATCTGCCAAGCGAGACAATAACGGAAACCTACAGGCTTGTGGTAAACATGGAACACACTTATCTATGTAAAGTACATAACATGGGGTCAGGTGTATTGTTAAAGCTCTTTCTCAGCTGAAGTAGGACTCCATTTGTCTTCTAATATCTTGGACACATTGCTATCTCACAGAAATAAAGAAGTTTCTAGAAGATTCATAATGGTTCCAAACATTTTATAAGGGCTCGGTGAATATTCTAACCCATGAAGGAAAAGAAACCTACTTTGAGCAAATAATAAAGTCATAGGTCTAGTTTGAAGAAGGTCCTTTGAAAATTTCAATGAAATTTCACCCTTCGACGGGACCTTAACCCTATTCTCAGATAAGCACTGGCTATCAGACATGTTACAGTTTAATAAACTTTTTAATGAAAGGACCTCCAGATTCCACTTATATTTTCCAGTGAAATTCTATCTCCTCAAATAATTTTTAAGCATATGGAATTTATTTTCCCTCACACCTGGCTATATTTAATTTGTTATGAGAGGTTCCTGACTGTGTTATATGACCTATTCCCATGACGCTTAAGAGTTAAATGTGTTTCCTGCTTTCCTGAATTTCAAATAAACTGAAGAAAATAACCAATCCTTGAATACACAAATGTAATATCCTGAGTCTACACACATACACACACACACACACACACACACACACACACACCATGTTCCTGCTTTCTATTAACTTGCAGTTTGTGGGTATGAAATAGGAGAGAAGTAATATGGATGAGGAAATTACGTACCACTTAAAAAGAATTACTTAAATTTTTCTTATTGTGGTTACTCTTAAATGCTCTCATCCATTCTAATAATTTAGTGTGTTACTGACACCTTAATAAGTTATTTATTTGATTTATCTGGGGGTTTTCTAGTAAGCTAAATACTGTGATTACTTAGAATAGCATATCAAATTTGAAAAGGAGAAATCATCTAAGAAACAGCCACAAAAACATAATATCCAATTCCAATGTAGCAATATGTTTTGGAAACTCTTAGGCCTATCTTAAGAATAAGGTATTCAATACTTATTTTGTAAAAGCACGACTATTCTAAATTTGTTCTTATGACATATCAACTCTATCTCACAAAGATGATCTTACATTCTATATCCATAATTTAACTACTTTTTCTTTTTCATAATTTCAACTATTAAGTGGTATTTTGTACTGAAAATGCATATAGATTGCATTACATATCCAGCTTTGCAGGTGTAAAGGTAGTGTGGAATAGTGAAGAAGCACCATCTGAACAGCCAGACATGTAAAATAGTTCCTTCTACCACTTACCGTGGGCAAGTTTTAAGTAAGTTGTGTTATTTCTCTGGGTCCAGTGAAATAAGGTTAATATTTTACCCATCTCAAACCAAGTTGCTGGACAGTATGATCCAGGGAAGAGCTTAAGAGTATGATCTTTGCAGTGCTAATTACTAGCCATGCAGCCTTGGGTGAGTCACTTAATCTCTGGATCTCAGTATCTTCACTGAGAGGTGAAGGTTAAATTTGATGATACCTACAAGCACTTGGTCTGGTCCCTAAACATGCTATGGTAAGAGCACTATATGATTCATGTACTATGGTTTTCTTCATTCATATATTCCAAGGACCTAGAAGACAGTCCAACACATGAGGTTCTTAAGAAATATTGTTAATTTTAACCCAGTGTATTCACAGGTTTTCATACTGCTATTATGAACTTCCCTAAGACTGGGTAATTTATAAAGGAAAGAGGTTTAATTGACTCACAGTTCCACATGGCTGGGTGGGGGCCTCAGGAAACTTACAATCGTGGTGGAAGGGGAAGCAAACACGTCTTTTTTCGCATGGCAGCAAGAGAAAAAAGGGCCAAGCAAAGGGGCAAGAGCCCCTTATAAAACCATCAGATCTTGTGAGAACTCACTCATTATCATGAGAACAGCATGGGGGAAACTGCCTCCATGATCCAATCACCTCCCATCAGTTCCTCCCTCATCACCTGGGGATTACAATTTGAGATGAGATTTGGGTGGGGACAAAGAGCCAAACCATGTCACCCAGGTACCTTCTGGGGTCATCCTGACCTATCTCACATTCTGTAGAAAATTCAATGTCCTACTCAAGCATTTTACACATTTATTGAATCTTACTACTCTCTGTCTCTCTCTCTCGTCTGGTTCAGATTTCTAGCTTTTGGGTACAATGTACATTATTCGGGCAACAGTTACACCAAAAGCACAGACTTCACCACTGTGCAACATATCCACGTAACAACACCACACCTGTACCCCTTAAATTTATATTAAAAAAAGATTTCTACCTTCTGTTGTTTGTTTCTGTTTTTGGTTTTCTCCATTATAAGGCTTTATAAGGAAGAGCTTTCATTCCTTTATTTTCATGATTACTTTTTATTGATTAGTCCCTCCCACAAACTCCCACACCCTCAACACAGATAAACAGATGCCACTCTCATAATGAAACTACATCAGTCTTAGTCACAAGGAGGACTGAGAAGTAATGGAGAGATGGGCTAAATTGCAGAACTGTGCACAAGATGACCTACACTTGAATGTTAACTATTTGAGAAAGTCCCTGCTTCATAGGACTGTCCTACCCTAAGGGGAAGTGAGGGAGTCACAAGAAATAATAATGAGAACTCCTATAGCAACTATTTTGAGTATGTATATTGTGTTATTGTTCTTCTGGTGAAAAATTATTTTAGAAGCTAGCATCAGAATCTATCTCATTTGTTTATTTATCAAGGTCTATTTATTTACCATGTGTAGGGATAAAAAATAAAAAAGCCTAAATATGTTCCAACTCTCCTTTAAGTTGAGCTCATAAATACACATCCTTCCATCAGCCAGGGCATATCAGAAAGCATCTGACAATGAGTATTGCAATCTCTCTTAAGTGGATTGTGTACAACCTGTGCTAGACATCATAGGTTTCATTTCTGAAGCATTCAGCAATTTGTTTAGGAAAATGTCATTCAGAGCGCCAAAAGAGCATCTGTCTAAATCCAAAGTTAGTCTCTGACTCTCCGTGTGTATTGCTGCCAGGAAGGCATACTGGAGGAATGTAACAGGGTGTTTTTCAAAGTGTTCTTTTGTAATTTAGAAACTGTTAAGTCTTAAAATGAGACTGTGAGGAGATGGAAATCAAGTAAATGTTCTTTTCAGCAAAATGGATCATTTACAATAAGAGAAATATATTATTTAATGTTATTTTCCCTACTCTCAGGACTATTAAGAATGTTAGGTATGTTTACTCCCAGTGATGAATGAGAACAGCCCCACTGCTGAGAGAGGCCCACAGACATTACCTACAAGAGGGGCAGCTTGGATTTGGAAGCCCGGGATGTTATGTCAGGAGTTTTCCCAAACTCACACAAGCAGATTCAATACTGGGCACTCCCTTTTCTCCGTAGAGGGATCCAGACATCCAGAGTGGCATTGCTGTGACAGAAGGACCAAAAAGGTCTAAAGGACCATTACAGATGCAAGAACTTGAAGAGCATCCTGGAACTCATCTGCTTCATTTCCAAAGAAACATTCTTTGTTCATAGTACTATCTTATGTGTGCACGCCATAAGGTAAAAAAGATTCAATTCAACAAACCACGTCTAAGGCACTGTGCTAGCTGTTCACAAGAGAGGCAGCAGAATGTGGTTAAGATTATGGACTTTGGGCCCAGACTGCCTGGGTTCCGGTTTTGGCTCTGTACCTACCAGCTCTGTAACCCTGGGCACACAGACTTCCCTGTGCTTCAATTTCCACATGCGCCCATTGAGAATAATAATAACCTACATCATGAGATAGAAAAGAGGCTTACAGCCACATAGGGAAAACAAACAGATATACAGTGAGTCCCAGAAGCATCCAAACAGTGACATGTTAGAACTAAAGTATAAAGCAAGTGCCTAGAAATTTCAAGGAGGTGGAGGTTAAGGCACATTCACTTCTAGAACACTAGCATGGTGGTAAAACAACTCTAAGATAATATAGCAAAATGATGGTCCAAGAAGACACAGAGATGAAACTTGAAGGAAAAAACAGGGACATTTTTACATCCACACATTAACCCTGCTGTGCTCTTCATCTGAGCTGTCTCCAAAAAATAAAATTAAATATATAATATTATATATATCAACTTATTAGACACTCTTGGATTCAGAACCCCAGGTAAGTTTACTCCATCAAATTTCACAATGGTCAGCTAGTCCACACAACCAACTGCAGATCCAAACCACTAGCAAAATAATCATTATCAGAAAAGTACATATTCTCCCACAAATGTCATATAAATAGCCTTGAAAAAGAGTTGTATTCATAGTGCCCCCCAAATCCAAATAACAGGTGCATTTGTCCTGAATTCCTCTTCCATAGTTGTCACATCAAGCTCCACTCAAAATATTGTTTTGATCACATTTCCCTCTCTTAGGGACCTAAAAATTCAACCCTGGACCGAGACAACCCATAAAAACTGTAGCAATAAAAAAAATAAAAGGTGCAGACTTTTAAAATAGGTCTGAGAATGTCGTTGTTTCCTGTAGGTAGAACTGCAATGATATAAAATCCTGGTTAGAAGCAAGGAAGCAGCTGGCATGGAAATTACCCCATTATTTATTACTGTTATTAGGTGAGGTTCTTATGCTGCATAACTCAGTAGAGAATAGCATCTATTTGATTGCATGGGATGAGAGTCTGGTCCATTATTATTAATTTGCCAGCTCTAGCCATTAAGTGACTGTTCCTTTGGTCTGTAAAAGGTAGTATATGAATAACACAAAAAGGTTTTTGTTCCATTCTCAGTAGCATAATGAATGCCAGCCACTGTACCAATAAGAAATTCAGTCACCTGCTTAGATATCTTTCTGGGCTTAAAGAGCAAATAGCACTAGGTCTAACTTGTGCCCAGGGAGAGAAAGTTTCTCCTTACCCAGGCTGTTAATCAATTCAGAACTCTGGATTTCTAGGATAGAGACTTGTGATTGTACTATGTTTGCTCTTAAAGTTTTTATCAATTTAAGGATGGCTCAGCCTTTAGCATGATTTTGTAATACCTTACTCACCTGCAATTACTGACTCAGGGCATTTACTCCTTAAGTCTCTGTTAATATAATGGAAGATTTTAGGTTTAGGCACCAAAGTTTTTGTATTTTAAACATCACTAAAAGAAATCTTGCTATAATGGTAGGCATACCTTTCATTGGTTGTTGTTTATTTTGTTTTTGGTTTTTTTTGTTTGTTTGTTTGTTTTTTTTCATCTTTTGAGTGTGCTGAATCTAAGTTAAAGTTTTCTGGGTGACTCTTTTTAGATTGGGTATTATTTTAGGCCAAAGCTGCAAAGGTTAAGGCTTCTGTTCAGACCTCTGGCTCTCAAGAATATAATGAGGTCCTTGTGACCTGTCTCCAAGTGAGGAGCCCTAGAGTCCTACCCAGGGAGCTCTTGAAACCCTTCAGTGCTGAAGCCAGTTAGGGTGCCCCCTACACCCAGGGGTCTAGGCAGCTCTGATTGATCTCACATACTGCAAGCTGGCTGCTCAGGGCAGAGTCTGCTCACAATACCACGTCTCAGGACCACTGGGTCTTCTCCTGAAGGCTGTTTTCACCAGATTCCACACTTCCCACAGACACTGATTGGATTCCTCACCACCAGTGCCCAGAAACACCTCACAGACTCCCCACCAAGCCTGTCCTCAAGCCTCTCCTGACATCTAAACTTTTCAGACTGGTCCTCAGCGCTCTTCAAGGAAAGCCATCTCCAGTGGTCTCTGCTTGTCATCTCCTGCTTTGTGCCCTGCTTTTCCCTTTCCTGGCTCCTTCCAGCTGGGTCTCTACAGCCTCAGAGCTACTCCACTCTCTATCCACTCTGCCTGGGACAGAATATAAGTTGTTAACTTTGACCCATGGGTATATGTCAGTGGAACTCAATATTAAATCTCAAGGTCCAGGGGCCCACATGCCATTGCTGGCCTCCTTAAAGACCTCCCAAATCTCCCACATTTCACTGGACCAGGGACTGACATTTCAAGGGAAAGCCCTGGAAGCCCCTGCAGTACTGAGATTACAGACCTCCAAACTCATTGGCACTTTCTGTTTCTCTGTCTGTCTTTCTCTCTCTCTCTCATACACACACACACACACACACAGTGTAAGAAAATCAACCAGACTACCCTTAGCATAAGCCTTTATTAGAAAATGCCTGAAATTAGATGTCTCCAAAGAAACTCATTCTAATGTGGGGAGGATGACAGAATATTTTATCTGATAGGTTTTAGCAGGAGAAGTGTTGACTGAAGTGCAGCTACTTTGGAGGATAGAAGCACTGTACTTATAGATTAGCAGCCATTAGGCTAGATGCGGTGGCTCACACCTGTAATCCTGTAAACCTGTAGCACTTTGGGAGGCCGAGGCAGGTGGATCACTTGAGGTCAGGAGTTTGAGGCCAGCCTGGCCAACATGGTGAAACCCCATCTCTACTAAAAAATACAAAACTTAGCCAGGCATGGTGGAGGGCACCTGTAAGTCCCAACTGCTAGGGAGGCTGAGGCAGGAAAATTGCTTGAACCTGGGAGGCGGAGGTTGCAGTGAGCCAAGATGGAGCAGCGGCACTCCAGCTTGAGTGACAGAGTGAGACTCCGTCTCAAAAAAACAAAACAGAAAACATTAGCAGCCATTATTTGGAAATGTCTAAGAAGACATTTTATCAAGAAGAATAAAGAGGAAGAGTTGGGAATAAGGGACAAGGATATGTGAGGGTCACAATGAAAAGCTATCAAGTCCCTCAAGGGGTGTGTGTGTGTGTTTGTGTGTGTATAAAATTGTGGTAAAATATGCACAACATAAAATATCCCATTTTAGCCTTTTTTAAGTGTACCATTCAGTGGTATTAAGTACATTCACACTGTTGTGCAACCATAACCACCACCCATCTCCAAAGCTTTTTCATCATCTCAAACTGAAACTTCATACCTATTAAACACTAACTCTCCATTTTCCCCTTCCCCTAGCCTTGGCAACCACCATTCTCATTTTTGTCTCTATGAACTGGACTAGTCTAGGTACCTCATATAAGTGGAATCATACAGTATTTGTTCTTTTGTGTTGACTTATTTCACTTAGCGTCATGTCTTCAAGGTGCATTCAATTGTCACGTGTTTCAGAGTTTCCTCACATTTTTTTTTTTGAGACAGTCTTGCTCTGTTGCCCAGGCTGGAGTGAAGTGGCATGATCACAGCTCACTGCAGCCTGTACCTCCTGGGCTGAAGCAACCCTCCCACCTCAGCCTTCCCAGTAGGTGGGAATACAGGCTGCACACTTGGCTAATTTTTTACTTTATTTTATTGTTTCACAGAGATGGGGTCTTGCTATGTTGCCCAGGGTGATCCTTCCTTTTTAAGGCTGCATAATATTCCATTATGTGTAAATGTCACATATTGTTTATCCATTCATCTGTGGAAAGACATTTGGGTTGCTTCTACCTTCTGGCCATCGTGAACACTGCTTCAGGGGAATCTGCATATTTAACTTGATAAAGAACTTTCAATGAGGGCTGGCATCAAGCTGAGAGCTTTATATATGCTCTCAAAGTATCACCAAAACAACCTGTGGATACAACAAAGCTGAATTTCTTGCTCACTGCTATAAGGGATACACTACCTGCACATTCCTGGTAGTACCTCAAAGGGAGAAGGACAAAGTTGAGATATTTATAGAGGTTTTGAAGTCTGATTTAAAGTGGGTCTTTCAACACATGGGACTTAATTAGGATTGAGAAAAGATCTTGGCACAATAGTTCAAAATTACTGGGCAGAGAAAGGACAGGAAGTTTGAGACAAGAAGTCCAAGAGTCTTAGGGTGTAAATTATCATTTGATCCTTTCTATTGCAGTGTTGATGGGTCTTTCAGAAAGTCTTAGAATAAATAATAGTTATTTGGAACTTTTATCTTCCCAGGCAAGAGTTTCCAGGAAGAGTAAAGTTATATTAATGGAAGCAGTGGAACAGCAAAATCTGTTTAACATAAATAGTAAGCTGTGTAGATGGTGTTGATTCTAACACTGGTGAGTTCTCCAAGAACACTGGGTAGCGGTGTACTGATCATCATTCCCCAGCCACTTGCCCAGGATCACTAAGTAAAAAAGTGGTATGAATAAGATTGGTATGCAGGCAGTCACACCAGAGCCTGTGTTCTTTGTCACTACTCAATACTGCCTCCAGATCCTACCCCTGCAAATTTTGGCACAAGTGATAAGGCTATATCTTTGCTAGGTCACTTGGCTTTATTCTGATTAGCTACTATATAAGATGTATGTCCAAAATTGAATTGCAGCCTATGTCAAGAAGCTCTCACCCATGAACCTGCTGATTTGCTACCCTGACATAGCAACTCTCCTGCAGGAACAGCCTCCTCATCACTTCACTCCCTATATTGAACTCCAGCTCAATTCCCCACTGCTGAATACTCTCATCCCTATCATTTCCAGAATTACAGGTAATATTTTTTGTGTCTTTTTTGACTATCTGCCTGGACCTCTCTGATGGTCATCCCTAGAGCCCACTTCTGCAAACGCTTCATCTCCTCCCACTCCTGTGCTGCCATACACTGTGATTTTCTGTTGGTTTAGGGCTGTGATCCACAAACAACAGTCCCTGGATAACATCTGGTCCACTGCCTATTCTTGTGTGGCTTTGCAACCCAAGAATAGTTTTTACAATGTTAAGATTGAAATAAGTCAAAAGAATAAGCTTTCATGACATATAAAAATTATATGAAACCCAAATTTTAATGTTCATAAATAGTTTTATTGGGAGATGGGAGACAGCCACACTTACTCATTTACATATTGTCCATGGTTGCATTCAATGGTAGAGGTGAATGGCTGCAACAGAGATCGTGCAGTCCACAAAACCTAAAATATTGACTATCTTATGCTTTACAGAAACAAATCTGCCAAGCCCTGGAGCAGGGCCTGTGCTGCCTTATGCCTGAATTCAAGATAACCTGAAATTCAGTTTCCCTACCTTCACCAGAGCAGAACAAGCTAGCTGGGCAGATGTCCAGGTCACCGGCAAGCAAGCAGTCTGCTCTTTGGAAACTTTTGGAGTCTCACCACTGTCATCACCTCTGCTGCTACAAGTTGATAATCTGTTAATGTCTTGAGAGGCATGGTGAGAAGCTCCAAAGGCAAGTTACAGCTGCACTGGTCAAGTCACTCCATCCCCTGCTCCAATCCTGGGGAACCGGGAGTTGCCAAGTGACAGAAGCAGGTGAGGAAGAGTTAATTGGATAAATAGCAAGGATAACAATCACTCCCTCTTCCCTTTGTTTCTAGCTTCTAACATTGAGAGATAGATCTTTTAATAAAATGAGACAAAAAAACTTTGTATTTAAACTGTGCTTTTATGTAGCACCTAAACATGAGACTGTTGACTGTTAGAAGTGACCCAGAACACTTTTATTTCCAGGGGCTCTTGCCATAGCACAGTGATTCAAGAACAACAGAGTTAAAAGAATAAAGTTATTTTCCCACTTTGACTGTCACTCATGCAACTGGTTATTAGCAAGTTACCTGTAGCTTCCTTAGGTAGAAATTTGAACCACAACTCTACAGATTTGGGTTAGAGAATATTGGTGTTACTACAGCATTCTATATTTTTGTAGATTTGCAGCCCATCTCTACTATGATGCTGAACTGTCATGAATGACTTCTGTACATCAAGTGTGGAAAATAAAGACCACCCAGATGAGGAAAGCTAAGTCTGTTTATTCAGCGCATACTATAGCAACAGAGCCATCATCACTTGCATTTTGGCAGAGAATCAAAGAAGGCAAAGAAGTGGGAAAGTTTTATAGCAGAAAAGAGGAAAGGCTTCAGGTATGCCTTGATTGGAGCCTGTTGGCATGGGAAAGCTATAGGGTGGTTAACTAGAAGACATCCTACATGATTGGTTAGGAGAGCAAATTTGGCTTTCTCTAGTTAGTCTTAAATTAAAAGTGGGAACAAAAATTAGAGAAGCTCTCAGATATTAATCAAGTCCTGGCCATTTTGGACCGATTATTACAGAAGTTATTGTTCAGTTTCCTGGGTTGTTACTAGAGATAGTAATCTGATTTATAGCAGGCTAGCTTCCTGGGTTGCTTATTGTAGATAAGAGGGTTGGCATCCTGGTCAGGGTGCAGGTCAGAGTTCTATTTTTATATATGATCTGGCCATTGTTCACTTGTATATTCAGTCTCTCAAAAGCAAGATCTATATGAAAGCTTGTTTTCGTCTTGTTCTTCTTTGGGTTCCATAACATGGTTCTCAACATAGTGTAGGTGCTCAATACATTTGAATAAATGACTGAATGACTTCATGGTAGATGTTAGAAGTAGGAGCATCTGAGCTAATTTAATTGGATAAGCCAGATGTCACCACGCAGGGGAGAAAAACTGATGGAATTGGACATGAGAACAGGCTTTAGACGTAGGGAGGCATAACAAAATCTCTTGTCTTTGCTTCTTCAGTAATACCTATGACACCTCCAGTTTAGGTTCCATTCCCAGAAAACTCTTCCTGGTAAAATTTATCCCAAAGTTCAGCTTTGTTTTCTGGTCTTAGGGGCTCACACAGAAAATTGTGCAGTAAAATGAAACCTGACTGCTAGTTTCAAGACATCGATAGACATGAAACAGAGTAGTATGAAGCATGGAGCACAACACAGTTTTGAAAAGACTAGATACAGGGACAAAACCTTGAGCTGTAGAGTGACAGGAAGACAAAGTGACAGGGTGAAAGGTTATCTTTGGGGACAGTTTTGAAGGTGAATGCTACTCTACTCAACAGCCCTTCTATCTACAACCAAATCCCCACAGCACCTGGCCTCCATTTATATTTCCTAACTCATTTCTTTATTCCTGGGTAGGAAACCAGCAGGCAGCCAAACTGGCGACCAAAATATACTTTTTTTTGTAGTTTTTATCTTCTTAACTTTCCCTCATGACATCTTTAGCTTGCCTGCCTTAAAGTTCATCTTCTTCTCCTTTTCAGGTCATTTCCTATTCTACCTATCTTTCTTGACCCAGCCCAAAGCCACTCTTTAAGATGCTTCTCTGACCAGCTAAACTGAAAATTGCATGCCCATTCTCTCCACGCTGATGACACTCATGCCATTACCATTTACTTACTAGTAGGCACTTTCTGTTTGGCTTTGTTTTATTACCTTATCTTGTGTGAATGCCCATCTCTACCACTAGTCTCAAAGATGAAAGAGGTGCTGGCTTACAGTTCCTTGTACTGTCACAGTCTTTCTATCAGAGGTTTGCACATGGTAGGGAAATAGTAAGTGATGGCTTATTGTGGCAATTATTAAGGGTTACTAGCACTTGAGAGATGAGTTTTAACATTAAGGCTTAGCTTAAATTAGTAACATGCACATGGCTTCCCCCAAATGAGCTCATGATGTTTATTTATTATATATCAAATGAATTGTTTCTATAAAACGATGTTTCTTTTCCTCCTTAGAATTGGCCATCAGGTTTCCTGTGTTTTTCCAAATTCGGCAATATTAGCTTTAACAACAATTATCATTTAGGAAACCATCTGCCAACATATGTTTTTATATACCTTTCCTCCATTGAGTCCAGTGAGCTTTGCCAAACTGTTTCCAAAAGTAGTCTGTTACTTTAATTCACTTTTAACTAGTATGATTATCATAACTTTAATTCCTTCTTATTACAATTGCTCTACTAACATAAATAAAATTATATTCATTGTTCTCAAAATTCTTATTTATAAAATATGGTACAATCACTTTTCCTCCCCAAAGACTAGGGTTTAACACCATTTTTCTGTTATTTTTCTTTAAAATGTGGTTCATGTTGTCACATTTATAAAATTGATTTATACAAAATTTAGTCAATTTTTACTAATTTCATCTGAACTATTCTGTATATATCTATTTATTTGTTTACATTTATTGAAACAAAACATAATCACATCTACCTAAAAATTTTATTTTTATTGTTGTTTCAAATTTCTTGATTGGTTGGTTTAATTGTCAAGTAAATGAACCACGTATTTTGGCACATGGTATCTGTGTATGAAGACTCACAATGATAGTGTTTTAAAGCATAGGATGAAAATAAGTTAAGATTCCCTAAAGATTAGAATGGTTGATTGCTATAGAAAATTATTTGATCATTTTGAGCTAAGAAATGAAAGAAAGGCTGTAAAGGAGGCGCTCACTCAGCCTTAAGCATCACTGAGCCCAACTGAACCATCATCACACTTGTGATTAGAAACCTTCATCATCAATCACCAATTATAGCAGATAAGAATATAGAAGTTAATGATGCCAGTTGTGACAATTGCTGAACACATTTAAATGAGGTGCAGCATCTGATTGAATTGCCAGATAACTTTAAGGATTTCAGTAAATTCCTCTTCTAGTATAAAAATAAAAGTGGAAGGAAAGCACCCCAAAACTATCATGACAGACATATTTGCAAATAAATACTTAAAATAGAGATTTATTGTAGAGAAAAAAGGAGTAAAGCTTTTTGGTTTTGTTTTTGCTTAACATACAAAAAAAAAAAAACATGTAAACCAAAGCTACTAGAGGCAAATGAAAATAATGTGACTAAATTATGCAACTTGAAAAATGAAGCAAAGGACAGATAGCCAGAAAATTTGCATGGAATACCAATTTCACTGTCCGAATGAAAAATTAGACTAGAATAACAACGAAAACAAATCCTAGTAGGTAAAACCACAGTGGATTTGTTTGTGTCAGGTCACATCTGCCGAGCCCAGAAAGCCTGCTGAGGACACTAGTTAATAGTAAACACCTTTTTGGAGCTGCCTGTCACAAGGACCACATCAGCGAATTCCCCTTAATAAAATCAGTAACTTTATTTAAAAAAAAACTAAACTAAACTAAAGTCATCAACTTATATTTAAATTTCAAAAAGAGAACTAGCTTTTTAAAAAAATTACAAACAAATGTATAAATCTAGATTATGTATGCTATACTGGATCTGCTTAAGGTGCCACATGCCTGTATTTAGAATATGTCCCACAAATAAAAATAATATTCTATGAATGCAATAAAAAACAGAGATATTGGCTAGATGTTTTGCTTAATCTGTAAAGTGAGATGTGAAATGCATGAAAAGCTGATATAAAAAGAATAACCATAGCATTAACCATACTGATGTCATAGCAGCTGGCATACCTACAATGTTTTAGGCCCTAAACTACATTTTCTACCGTCACTGTCACGTGGCGAGCCACATATTGTGCAATATGCTTTAGCAGGCATATTGCTAGTAAACTGAAGAAGCACTTGCTTGATGGGAAAAAGAAAGGATGAAAGAAACGACCAGAGCAAACTTGAGGTCAAACACAAAATCAAAGTTTATGATTTGGCTCTCAGTTTTATTTCAATAACTGAGAAGGAACGAAAAAGAAGCAGTAAAGAAAAACAAAGTAGAATGCACTCATTTGGAGCCAGGAAAATGTTTCTGAAGGAATCTTTGGGGTGGAAGTGCTTAGTCACAATACTGGCTGCATAAGGAGTGCTACGCAAGAAAAATAACTCGATCTTGGGGGAAGAGCTCTCCCGTGTGGTATGTCCCTCCTGTCACTGTGAGGACCACAGTCATGGTTGTGAAACCAGCCGGCAACTCAGGCTGCCCTGGTGCCACAGAGCTCCAAGTCCAAGAAGTAAGACCAGCAGCGTGTTAATCTTATTAATCCCAAAACTGGCTTTATTTCTGCACTGGAGAGGAAGGATAGGGGGTTTCTATTACTGACTAGGAATCTGAAACCCAACTTTGTGGTTCCCAAAAACCCAGTTCAGAAAACCTTATTTAAACATGTATTTAACTCACCTGCTTAACTCAGTCCCCATCCCCTCCCCCACCAGGAATCAAGTAACTCAGAATCAATGGATGCATTTTATGTCTTCCTCAATCATACAAGCCACAAATGGTTACCTATGGGCTAATTTTGCACCAGCCCCTTCCTATCACTCCCTAATAGTGGAGCATTGGCCCTGTACATGCAGGACAGGGGTCAGGAGAGCCAACAGTTGGAGGTTTAGACTTTGAGTACTAAAAAGCTCATTTTCAAACATTTTATCTGATTTCTCTTTCCTGATAGAAGTTTTTTGGGGGGATTTTTTTTTCCTCAGCTGTTATCTATTTCTAACAAAAACTTTAGAAAAATTTTCCTGTATAGATATTTCACCATGGGAAACATTTATTATTATAAGAATTTAAGTGTATATTTAGGAGTCCTTATGCAAGTGAGCAGCAACTAGTGTATTCAATTAATTGAACAACTGAGAACTACAAATGGTTTTTTATGTTATACCAATTAGAGTTTATTTTACTTATAAAAAACAAATGTGCAACTTAAACTATCTTTTACCGTAATGGCCTTTATTCATTCCCTTATGTAATTGAAACATTCAGCATGTTTTGGGTTCCCTGCAAGAGTGGATTCAGCAACCCAGCAATGCCGCAGAGGCTCCTGGTCCCTCCATTTCTAGGCTTTGTCTTGCAAGGCATCAGCCTCATCCTCTGTCTTGCTCTTGATCCAGGGTGGCTGCTGTCATTCTTCGTCAAGACGTTGATACCTGTAGGGGCTCACTTTTCCTCCCGCAAACATAGAACCGAAGTCTTGTACTTCATGCAAGTGATCCAGTTCAGGTCAGATAACTACTCTAAACCAATCACTGTGGCCAAGGGGAAAGGACTTTGCTAGGTACCTTACCCTAGTCCAGGTCAGAACTGAATGATGTGCAGTGGTAGTCATTTCCAGTGGCAGCACTTGGTGATATTGACAGGCCATGGCAAAATCTGATCATGAATCTGTTCTATTTGGTATTTGAAAAAAGGACTGACTTATCTTTTAGGAGTAGACTGAGTTGGCTTCAAATTCTTTAAATTGATCAGGATAAAGGCAGAAACAGGTGAAGGGAGAGATGTTGCTTCTCGAGGGAGACCCTGGACTTCCTATTAACAAGGTATGTGAGATGTCAAGTAATAATAAGAAAAAAACAGCTAAAATGGAAGATATGTAGCCCTAATTGTAATCTGGTTTTCTGCAGTAGGTCATAGAAGTTCCAACAGGCTACTGCTTGGACATGTAAGTTTTGTGAAATAGACAAGATTTATCCGTTAAGTAATTGTCCTTATTGGTTGGTACACACCCTCTTCTGTCCCTGAAACTGGTGGAACCAAACGGTTGAGAAGCAGACAGGTCATGTCCAGCACAGGACGGGATTTGTATTCACTGTGCTTTGTGCAGGAGCTGCCATCCCTAGCAACTATGGCTGGACCAGACTATGTCTGAGTTAAGGGTGACAGAAGACAAAAGCTTAGAGACATATTCAACTAAAGAAAGTATACAGGGAGAGGAATGGGGCCTGGTATTATGATCAGAAAAGAGATTGAGACAAAATAGAAAAGGAGATGGTGGGACATGAAAAGCTGCTCTATGGAAGTTGTCTTGGGCATCCTAGAGCAACCTTCTACTGCTTCTGCTGCTGCCAGTCAGGATTAGTTGTTTGTTATGAGGACCTTGCTTCTATCACTCTGCACTGACCATACCAGTTCACGGAGCAGGAACTGGAAAGCATTCTGAACCTAGGAGGAAGGCAATGCTCAGTCTCCACTGCCATTTCTCATTGGCCCAGGCATGGGCCTTGGCTTTGAGGTGCTGAGTCTGGGGGAGCCGTTTCCTGGCCATGATGAAGCCAGGGGTTGGTATGTGTAGACAGTGCTAAGGAGGCCACCCAGTGCAGTTACCAGGCCAACATCCATCACGCAGCCTCTGACAGCAGGACCAGTGGGCTGTGACATTGTATTTGTTTCCCAGGGCTGCCATAACAAAGGACCGCAAATTAGATGGTGGCTTAAAACAGCAGAAATGTATTGTCTCACAGTTCTGCAGGCTAGAAGTACAAAATCAGGATGTCAGCAGGGCTAGTCTCCCTCTGAAACCAGCAGGTGAACATCCTTCCTTGCCTCTCTCTGGCTTCTGGTGGTTTGCTGAGAATCTTTGGCATCCTTTGGCTGGTGGCTACATAACTCCAGCCTCTGCCTTCATCATCTGTCACATGGGGTTCTCTCTGTGTCTCTGTCTTCACATGACTTTCTTCTTACAAGGACACCAGTCATAAGGGCTAGGGACCAACCTCACTCTAATATGACCTGAACTTAAATCATTACATGGGCAACAACCCTATTTCCAAATAAGGCCACATTCTGAGGTTCTGAGGTTAGGGCTTCAACATATCTTGTTTGGGGAGGACACAATCCAATCCATAACAGATACTAACTGAAATGAAGGAATTTTAGCGAAGTAAAAAAAAAAATAATGCCTATCACATGGAAGCAAAGATATATATTTGTTCTCTGAATCTGGAATGCTGCAAAAATTGTGTACCTGTATGATTTAAAGCTAGATCATTCCGATGTCATCAGGCTATCTCGGTTCAGTCAACGGCTCTGCAGAGAATCCCAAAGTCAAGGCTCACTGATGGCTCTTCAGAATACAGAGGGTAAAGCTCAAGAAATTATATTCTGATGCCAAGCATTTGGATCAAGTTTGGTTGGTCAAAGAAGAAGAAACAAGAGAATAGCAAAATCAAACAGAAAATCACTAGTCCTGAAGCCTTTCAAGTTCATTAACTGTACAATGGAAGAAAAACAGCAACAATATTTGCTATCTTAATAGCATCATTAGTTTTTTAGAAAATGGGGGGGAAAAGTAAGGGGTAAACATGTCTAAGATTCCAGATCAAAATAAATTTTGTGTTTCTGTCTTTATAGGTATTTGCATATTTTTAAACAAAGTCTGTCTTTATTTATTTATTTATTTATTTATTTAAGAGACAGAGTCTATTACCCAGGCTGGAGTGCAGTAGTGTGATTGTAGCTCACTGCAGCCTCAACCTTCTGGGTTCAAGCAATCCTCCCACCTCAGCCTTCTCAGTAGCTGGGACTACAGGCACATGCCACCACACTCGGCTAATTTTTTGTATTTTTTGTAGAGACAGGGTTTTGCCATGTTGCCCAGGGTGGTCTTGAACTTATGGGCTTAAGCGATCTACCTGCCTTGGACTCTAAAAGTGCTGGGACTGCAGGCATGAGCCACCGCACCTGACCTGTCTTCTCTTTAATATATATATATAGATAGATAGATACATAGATAGATAGACCATATGTACATAAAAAGTATTCTCTTTTAGATAATCTTGATCAAAGCACAAATTCTCACATAATATTTAGACTCATTTTCAGCTTTAATTTCACAATCAAATTCACAAGGGATTTTAAATATAAGTGTCTATGTATGAAATAGATCAAAAATGTAAATTAAAAGACATTGTTTGTGAGACTAAACAGAGAAGGAAATTTTCTTTTTTTTTTGAGACGGAGTCTCACTCTATTGCCCAGGCTGGAATGCAATGGTGCGATGTCAGCTCACTGCAACCTCCACCTCCCAGGTTCAAGCGATTCTCCTGCCTCAGCCTCCTGAGTGGCTGGAATTACAGGCGTGTGCCACCATGCTCAGCTAATTTTTGTGTTTTTAGTACAGACAGGGTTTCACCATGTTGGTCAGGCTGGTCTCGAACTCCTGACCTCGCGATTCACCTGCCTCAGCCTCTCAAAGTGCTGAGATTACAGGCATGAGCCACCACATCTGGCCAGGAAGTTTTTTTATAACAGTAAGATTAGGCCTGTGAAATTTAGTCATACTCAAAGGCATTGTCTGATTTGTTTTTTAAATGTCTTTATTAGAATTTAAAATAAGATATTTGATTGTTTGATATGGTATTCTTTAAAGAATACCATACTGAGAGAATACACCTAAGTGGCTGGTACTGGATTTAGAGTATGTCTTTCTACAATTCATTTAATTTCGTTTATATAAACTCTGATGTCGATTCCTGCAACGACTATAGATTCTGAAGCTGGCTCCCCAGTCATCAACACAAGTTATGCACACCGAGCAATCTGGCCTTGAAGGAGCATAATGGCTTTAATGAGTAGGAAATCACTTAGGAATTTTGACACATGGTGATATGCTTAAGCAATTAGGCCTGTCCTTCGCTAGGAGGCTCTGCTGTTAATATGACAATGAAATTGACTATGTCACTTCAACCTTCTAATGGCTTGAAGCAACTTTGCTCATTGCCCATCAACACCAGTCTGAATCTTACTTTCTAGGGAAAGCACTTGGCTGCAGGCTGACTTGAATTTGTGTTCGGGATCAGCTGTAATCACATGGGCGTGATTTATTGGTTTTCTATCTAGTGCTTTCTGTTTGTACTGAAAATATGCAATTTGTTTTCCTTCTGAAACAATCAAAGTGAATTATTTTAAATGGATGCCTGCTTAACTCATACGGGTGGCTCAATCTGTCAATGATCAAAAAGTCACTTAAAGGCATAACGCATGGCAGCCCCCTCCCCGCCCACCAAGTATTTGGTCTAGACTGTTGTTTACACTGACTTTCTTTATTCATGTCCCCACCACCTGATGTCTCTGGAAGATGCTCAGAAATATGGCAAGAGGTAGAGGAAGTGAGTCTTGGAGTTTTTATTGGTTGAGTAACCGAAAACAATGTACTGTGGTCAAATCAGCCAGAACTCTATAGACAGCCTACAGATTTTAAGATTTCTAAGAGAAACAGTCATGTGAAAAATGACTTGCCCTACTACAAAGTAGAAATACTGTCAGCCCACAAATGATCAACTCTGCCAAATACATTCCTATTAATTTGAGTCACAAACATGTATTAAGCACCTGTGCTGTGTACTGGCATTGCAGTGGTAGATCAGACAGAACATGCAATTCCTAGTCTTAGGGGCATATGACCTACAAATAAATATTCAGTTCCTACCTCCCCACCCACCTCATTCTATCCCTTTTTTCTATCCATTGTGTGTCTGTCTCATTTTTGATTTACCTATCTTTACCCCAGCTTGGTATACAAGTAAGCTCAATATACATTTTTTATTTGAAAAGACAGTGATTTGCAGATAACAGAAATAGCACCAGTCTCACTCTTTCAATATAAAATGATAGCACTACAAAAATGAAGATTTTTTTCAGCCTATAAAAGCAATACCTAATTATTGGGGGGAAAACATGGAAAAGAAATAGAACAACAAAAAATAAATAAAAATTTCTTGCAATCCTGTCTCTGAGAAAATCTCACTAAACCTTTTGGTATATTTCCTCTCAGATTTTTACCTTATCACATCTATATTCTTTTTTTCACTTAATGCAAGATTATTTTCTTATATGTTTAAAATTATTTTTTAAAAATCATCTTATTGATTAACTAAGAATTTACCATGTATAATTTATTTAATCATTCTCAAAAAATTACTATAATACAGAGTAGTCAATTTAAAAAAATAGGAAAAAAGGCTTCGTTTTTGTGCAAAGCTCCTTTTAGTAAAAGGTAAAAAAAAAAGTGGGGGGGATATCTACTTTCTTTTTTTTAAGTGTCTTTTAAAAGCCATCATATAAATCAAGATACATTCTTTTTTTTTTTCTTCCCTTACCATGGCATCTGTATAATGTCTATTGAAGCCCACCTTTGACATTTATGATTGTAGGTATAACACAGATGGCAGGGAAGGAGACATAGGCCAGAGAGCTAGTTCACATCTGCCCTGGGGAGCCAATTTACTCTGTCGTCATAACGGTACCTCAAGGCTCTGTAGTAAACACTTGTCTAAGGTCTAAGGCATAGGATACAGAAAATGGTAAAATAAAAACCAATTACTAGGTGGCAGAAAAAAAGGAAAAAGAGAAAGAAGGGAGAGAAGAATAAAACAAGGAAGAAAGGAAAGAAGGAAGAAAGGAAGGAATGAAAAGGAAGGAAAAGGAAGGAGAAGGAAGGAAAAGGAAGGGAAGAGAAGGGAGGAAGGGAGGAAGGAAGGAAGGGAGGGGAAGGAAAGGGAAGGGGAGGAAGGGAGGAAGGGAGGAAGGAAGGAAAGATGGACGGAAGGAAGGAAGGAAGGAAAGGAGGAAGGGAGGAAGAGATGAGGGAGAAAGGGAGGAAGGAATGAAAGAAAGAAGGGAGAGCGGTGGAGAAAAGGAAGGAAAAGAAAAGAGAGGAGGGGAGAGAAAAGGAGAGAAGGAAAAGGGGAAGGACGGAGGGGAAAAGGTAGACATTTGCTAGCTATGACTCCAGAACCAACTTGCTGTTGTGACTGCAGGTGAAATAATTATCTTCCAAAACCTGCAGTTTCCTCCTATATAAAATGAACACAATCATAGTACATATTGAATAGTGTTAGTTGATTAAGTGACTAAAGTTAAATGCCAGATGCATCTTAAAAACTAAACACAGGCCGGGCGCGGCGGCTCACACCTATAATCCCAGCACTTAGGAAGGCCGAGGTGGGTGGATCACTTGAGGCCAGGAGTTTGAGACCAGCCTGGCCAACACGGTGAAACCCTGTCTCTACTAAAAAATACAAAAATGAGCCAGGCATGGTGGTGCATGCCTGTAATCCCAGCTACTCAGGAGGCTGAGGCAGGAGAATCGCTTGAATCCAGGAGGCAGAGGTTGCAGTGAGCCGAGATTGTGCCACTGCACTTCAGCCTCAGTGACAGAGTAAGACCCTGTCTCAAAAAAAAAAAAAAAACCTAAATATATGCTAATTATTAATATTATTGCCATTATGGAAAAAAAAATTTTTTCAGATGGAGTCTTGAGTCTTGCTCTGTTGTCCAGGCTGGAGTGTAGTGGCACAATCTTGGCTTACTGCAACCTCTGTCTCCTGGATTCAAACGATTCTGCTGCCTCACCCTCCCAAGTAGCTGGGACTGCAGGTGGGCACCACCATGCTCAGCTATTTTTTTGTATTTTTAGTAGGCAGAGTTTCACCATGTTGGCCAGGCTGGCCTCGAACTCCTGACCTCAGGTGACCTGCCCACCTCAGACTCCCAAAGTGCTGGGATTACAGGCATGAGCCACCGTGCATGGCTGGAAATGTTTATTTTAAAACAAAACTGCAACCTAGATTTGACGTTTCCTCTCCAAGATGAATATACCTGTACAATTCTATTGATAATCAATCAGATTGCCTTAACTAAATGATAATATAAATCTTGCGAATGGACGTGTGTGTTTTATCCATGGTCTGCTTGAACAGTCCCATAGGTATACTCATTAAGGATGGTGTTTCCTGGGCTTCATCCAGATTTCCTGGTTCAGAATCAGAAGGGAGAAAATAGTGATCCAAAACTCAATCTTCTTAAACCTATTTCTCAGGTGATATTATGCATGCCAAAGTTTGAGAAACTCTGAAACATCTTCACCTAGAAAAAGTTTAAACAGAAATCTTTTCCGTAAATATTGTAGCGGTTGCTGCAGCAGATTCAGTGAGTGCTGTTTACGAAAATGTCAGTAGACAGGGTGAATTCCACATAGGCTCCTGTGAATTATTTACAGGATAACTAGTAGAGACTCAAGAGTTTTTATATAACCTTTCTGTATACCAAAATATCTTCTGAAATTACTGTGGAAGAATTTCACCAGTCATAGACCAACCACATATATCCGCAGGCACCACCACCCACGACCACACACACACACACACTCTCTCTCTCTCTACTGAGAATAGTAGCCTGGATGTGATCATTACCCCTGCAATCTCCACTGATTTCAGTGGGGGGTAAAAATCTGGCATTCTAAATAAATTATCCTACTTACTCTTACTCACTTCATAAGAAATTAAAAATATATTCTTCCAAAAAGTATATTTCTAAATGGGAATTATAGAATCAAAATTGCAAAGCTATATAGGACATTAAAAATACTTCAGTTGTTAGTCAATATTGTTCAGGGCTTATTACTCAGGTTCTGTAGCAAGACTGCCTTCCAAGCACTGGCTCTGTTACTATTGGGTGTAGGCCCATGATCTCACTGTGCCTCAGTTTCTCAGCTGTACTGTGAGGACTACTCTACTACCTATCTCACACGGTGTTGAAAGGATTAAATGAGTCATTATGTATAAGATGCTTAGAAGTTTGCTGACAGATACTGAGTACTCAGAAAATGTTTATTATGATCAACTCTTCTTATTTAATTCAACAATCACATCTTATAGCTAAGAGAGTTCACTGAGGACCAGAGACACAAAACAATTTACCCAGGTCACACGAGAAAGCCAGGAGCAGGACCTGGATTCCAAATTCTAAGTTAAATATCTTTCCAAATGTGCCTTGCTGAATTCTCGGAAGATAATTCTGTTTTTGTTGGTTTATATCTAAACCTTACCCTTTGCCTTGAAACCTATAAACCACCATATGAACAGTTAAAAATAACTTTGCTTCTCCATGACACATCCAAAAACTATCACCACCATCATCTCTCTGTTTATGAACAAGATAATTTCCTCAATAATTTAATTCAGAAGGAATTTTTACAAGTGTCATATCTATAGAGCTGTGAAAGCACATATTGTTGTTATTGAAATATGGAAGCAAAAAATCAATGTGGAAAATGAATTGTGGTATAGCCTTGCTGTGGCTCATAATTGTGTTCTTTTCATGTATGCTAATTGCTTGATCACCTATTATAGCTCGGGCCTAATTTTATTCATAGTTTTTCATCCTTCCTCTGGGAAATGTATGGATGGTTCTGGCATACATCTCCTTCTCTTTTGAAATCCCTACGACCAACAATCCATTTAATTATTTTTAGTAATGACTTTGGTGAATGCATTAGACATACTGCAATTTTGCGGCTCATTCTGGATTTGGTTGTTTTGCTATTGCTAAGTTAGAATATCATCCCCAATGTTCTCTTTTGGCAGTGTTTTGGTAATGCCTAAAAGATACTTTGGGGATGTTCTGAGATGCATGTTAGTTTTCTTTCCCCATTCCAAAATAGTGTTTATGGCTTCATGTCTATTTCTGCCTCTGGGTTACAACCTCAAGAGAACCAGAGGTTGACAATTTGGCCACATGGTGATGCAAACAGAAATGTTGTTTTAAGTATTTTCTTCACCCTGACTTCCTCCATGTCCTTCATCTTGGTTCCTCCTATTTCAGTGACCCACCCAGGCCTTTCATGTCCTTAACGGATATGGTAACTTTCTTTACTTCCCAATACCCACAATAAAAAATTTTTCCTACCTCTATAAATTACTCCCTTAAGGTTATGATAGTAACTAAAGCTAATCATATATGTTAATATTTAGAGCATTTAGAACAGTCCCTAGCACACAGTAAATGATATATAATATTTGGAAAATACAAATTAATAGCCAGGCACCATGGTGCACACCAGTAGTACCAGCTGAGGAGCACAACAGCTAAGGCGGGAGCATCACTTGAATCCCAGAATGTGAGGCCATCCTGGGCAATATGAGTTCCCATCTCTAAAAAAAAAAATGTTTTAAGGTAAATCTATTAAATAATTTATAAGTTCTTCCATAAGAATATGTGCTTGTTTCAAAACAAGTTTTAATAACATAACGCAAAGGGTAGGAATCTTTATACTAAGACCACAAAGTAGAAATTTTGGTAATCCTGAAAATACATTTGATAGCAACTACTTACTCCAACTCTTTTAGTTCCAGGTTACATCCCTCGGAATGTGATCAGAAAGAATGCATGACAATGGAGAAGTAACACTTCCCACTCTGGTCACTCTGCCTTTCCACTGCCATAGACTCCCACATTTCTCTCACTTTAACAGAGCCTGACTATTGAAACCTTATGACTCTTACCCTTATTCCATCACCGCTCTCTCATATACAGTTAGGATGTCTTCCAGGAGCTCAGGTCTGGTTATACCATGATGCTTATCTACATGTGACATGGGCACAAATGGTGATAAGATCTTGTATCTAAGAGGGTCGTAACTTTTCTACAAGATGATCCACAATCTCAGTGATAGTCATCGTATTAAAACATAGAATAATAATTTGCCCTCTTATTCTTATTTCTTAGGTGGTTTTATATTTTGGATTATCTTATTTCCTCCTCTCTTCTTCCTCATCTCAGCAGTAGAAATAGACATATGTATAAAATACTTTAGAAGCAGAAAGAAGGAAAGAATTATTTCTACCTGTTTGGGTTCAAGATAGTCTTTAAATGGAAGATATGTGAGTTGAGCCCTGAAGTAGGGGTCACAGTCTGTGAGTTCAAGATTGAGGACTTTCTAGGTAGGGGAAATTTCCAGTCTGTAAGTTTGATTTCAGAAAAGACTTGTGGTAGGCAGAATAATGACCGCCCCAAAGATGTCTACATCCTAATCCCCAGAACCTGTGAATGTGTTATGTTACAAGACAAAAGAGAATTAAGATGGCAGAAGGAATTAAGGTTGCTCATCAGCTGACCTTAAAATAGAAAGATCTGCCTTGATTATGCAAGTGAGCCCAATGTAATTACAAGGGTTCTAAAAGTAGAAGAGGAAGACTCAGAGTCATGCCATGTGAGAGGGACTCAAGCTACCACAGCTGGCTTTGAAGATGGAAGAAGAGGCAACAAGCTAAGGAATGCAGGAAGCCCCTAAAAGCTGGAAAAGATATGAAAATATATTCTCTCCTAGAGCCTCCAAAAAGAAACACACCCCTGCTGACACCTTGATTTTAGCCCATGCAAGACTTCGGACTTACAGAACTATAATGACAATAAATTTGTGTTATTTTATGCCACTCACTTTGTGACAATTTCTTGCCACATCAAAAGACTGTTATTTAACTGTAGCAAAAGTCATGTTCTCCTGGCAACACCCCTCAAGTAGGATTTACACCTGTGCAGAGAGAATAAGGAGGCAGGAGCAAAGGCGTTCTTTTGTTTTGAGGTTTCCTCTGTTTTGTCCCAAGCACATTTTCCACTCAAGTTGAAGTTACTTGGGTAAACATTGTGCTTTCCTTTTCTTTGGCAAGGGGAAGTCTCTGCCAGGTGGATAGACTAAATAATGTCTCTGAGTAACTTTCCAGCCACAAGCTTTACCCCCACCTACTGCAAGCTCTTCAGCTTGGAAGCCAAATGGACCCCAAGAGACCAGCTCAGAAGTCTACATTCCTTCATTCCTTTGGGCTCCCCAGCATGCACTACTTGGCTGGTTTCTGACTCCCTCTTTCTTCTTGTGACTTAGGAAGTGTATATTCCCTACTCCTTACTCCTATCTGGGTTTCCAGTCATTGACTCAACTTAATTTCTGGAATGGAATTGGTCATAGCCTAGCTTCCCTTCAAACACCCAGCCGGAGATAAGAGGTTGAGTGCAGGTAGTGATCCTAGGGAAAAGGCATGGGGGCCTAGGAAGAGTGAAATGAGAAGGTGAGAAAGGAAACTCAAGGGTGTGTAGCAAGCTGATCATCGCTGTGAACAACCAAGCCTCAATCCCCACTAACACCCAAGAGACAGAGGGAGTTGTCCCTACGGTTGTGCATGCCCGGGTTTGTGCAAACTTCGAAATGGCTGCCTGGGCCCAGCAGATGTCCCATGAGGTGATAGACTGCAAGCTGAACAGGGGTCCAGCTGTGAGGAGATCCCGGTTGCACCCACTTGCAGCTGGTTGTCATAGCAGTGGCTGGAGTAAAGAGGAAGGCTGGCTTCTCATCATGAGAGGCAAGGCATGGAGACCCTGACACAGACGGCCTCCAGCATTATGATTGCAGGTCACTGACCTATATTGTCACCCAGACCTTCATTTGTCACATTGCCTGACTTCCAGATCACATCCCAACCCTGTTTTCAGTGCACTACCTTTGGCCTCAAAGCTTCCTGAAGGCCTTCTGTAAATGTGGCTCTCAACTAGGCTCCATAAACACAGGAGAAACCATCCCTGCTCATCACAACCAAATATATTGTCTGCTATGAAGTGCATGCTTATTCACATAAACAGACTCACATCCTTCCAAGGCATCCACTTCCTCTAAACCAAGAAAAGGAAAAATGCAGCCACCCTGCCATTGTCTCTCAATAAGAAAATGCAATAAACAGATAAAGAAAGCTTGTACTTTTCAATGTGCCCTTTCATAGTATTCCATTGTTCTCTGTGTTTCTTTAGAGTGTTCTTAAAGAAAATTACAGATTTGGTAACTCTTTTGACACAAAAGACCGAAAAAGCCATAATGTTCTTGCTCAAAGCTGTTAGCTCCTTTGGGTCTTATTGAAATGATCAAACAAGTCCAACTGAAGGATCAATTTTAACATTCTTTTTTTCTAAACCTTCTTTGAAGCTAATATTTAAGGGTCTTAGCAGAGGCTAACAGCAGTAAATTGAGAGTTTATGTGAATTTGGTGATAGAGAATTATTCAACTGAGTAGCCCACCCGAGCTGAATTCCATGACCGTCATCCTATTTGAAAAAGCCAACTTTGTTCCCTCTGTGTCCCCTCAGAGAGTTTCTCTGCAAATGCCTTAAGCAGCATCCTCCGGCACTGAAATGGTGGCTCCCCTGCAGCAGGCTGCTGCCATGCACAGCTTTTGATCTAACGACTCATGCCAGACCATGTGCAAAGCGGCTATGCTAATTTCTTTCCTCCGAGCATTCTGTGTCCCCAGTGGCAGGCACCATACAACGTTCAGAAACGTTTTCCTTAACTGGTACATGAAGCTCAGAAGATTGCTGTTAATTGCATGGTACATATTGATTACCCTTGCTCCTGGAGTTCATAATTTTGCATATTGCAAGTCAAACTAGGCATATCCTGACTTCTCACAAAGAACCAGCCTTCACAGTTTTCAGTTCATTTTTCTTCCTTTCTTCCTGCTCTTCTCTCTCTCTCCCTTTCTCCTTTATCCTCTGCCTCCTCCCTTTCTTTCTTATCATTCTCTATTTCTTCTTTCTTCCCTAATTCTCTTGCTTCCTTTCTTCTTTTCTTTCCTTCTTTTATTGCTTCTTTTTCATTCTCTCCTACACACATACACAAAACTCATAATGCTGTCTCCCTATTTCTCATTCACACATAAATGAAAAACTTCCTGGTGATTAAGACAATTCTATTTAAAAAGCAGACATCAGATTCATCTTATATTCTTAAATGTCATTTCTAAATGTCATCAAGCATTAAACTGGATTTTATTTTTAAATACATGTTTTTGAGAGAAGAACAAAGTATTATTTATCAATTAATTAGCTGCTTGGTGTGTTCAAGAAAAGTGGTGGAACATTCACTAGTAAATCTATAAAGCAAAAATCCTTGGAGAAGCTCATGTGCTATGTAATTAGAGCTAATTAACACATTTGCTAATTGACTATTATTTAGCACTCCAGCTGCTGAGGAAAAATCCATAGGCCCATTAAATATTAATCAGCAAAAGTCTATTGTCTGATCCTGTCAGCTTCTGTATTGAGGAGATTTTACAAACACAGCTTTGTTAGGCTGGATACAGAGCAACACATAGTCGATGGCTATTGAGGAATAAGAAAATGAGAATCTCATAATAAGCACATAGTCCTGTATTTCATTCAATTACTTTTTCCTCATTCAGCTGATTGTATTACCAAAAATACCAGAAATAGCATATTCACATTGGTTTGCAGAGCTACCAACAACCTTGAAATTTATGTGGCTCTCATTGTATCAAATTCTTGGTATTTTCTCGGCAGCCTATGTGACATACCCTTTAGAAAACTAAAGGAAATCTCACCTATTGTAGAAAAAAAATGCTCTCCATAGCTTTTTTTTAAGGATCCAATAGATCCAATGGTATCTTTATAGCTTTTTAAAAACATATTATTGAGAAATAATTCACATACCATACGACTGACCGATTTGAAGTATATAATGCAATGGCTTTGGGTATGTTACATTATTGATGTTTAAAATGTTTAAAAATTAATTAAATTTAAAATATATATAACAAAATCTGTCATTTTAACCATTTTAAATGTACAATTCAGTGGCATTACTTACATTAATAATGTTGTACAGCCTCTCCATACCTTTTATTAGATTGGCTTCAGTCTCCTTGTGACTTGTGACTAAGGCACAATCTAGGAAACCATCCACTGGCCCTTCCTACTCTAAAGAGCTGCCACTCCATTTCCATGCAGCAAAAATGTATCACTGCTCAGTCAGCAGTACCGACCCTTGTGAAAACTGTTCTCTAACAGAAGCTACTTTCTGTAGCACTTATCCTGTTTTCTCCTTTCTTAGTTAACTCTGGCTGTGATGTTCACAGTTGGCCAAGCAGTTGTTCTGAACAAGAGCCATGTACCGTTTCTCCTGCCTCCCAGGTGACAGTCCCTGGCAATCTCCAGTTTGGTGAAATTGCTAGAAGCATCTCCAGCTATCCCAAGATTTCATGTGACCTATACCTCTTTTTCTCCCTATTACTTGCCACACAAAGGTCACCTCATCCTTTTTCCACAGGAGGCCTAGTAAGACAACAATCACATCAAAGTAATCACAATGAATATAATAATTTTACTTACTAGCAATGTAGCATCCATTTTCAGGAGTTCTGCAGAAGTTCCCCAGGTAATTAACTGCTTTGTTTCTTCCTTTAGCAATCCTGGAAATACCAAGCACGGGGAACAGAAAAGCTTACACTTTCCACAGGATTCTGTTAATGTGTTTAATTTTTATTAAAAGAAAACAAAACACCTTCCAACAATATCAATTTTGTTGTTGTAATATGAAGCTGGAATAATAATAACTAAAAATTATTTTTAAATTGTGGAAGATTTCTGACAGGCACTAAGGCTAAGTGACTCATATTACATCTCATTTAATTCATAAAAGCCACAGAGGTTATAGATTATGATATAGCTGTTAGGAGGTTCAGTGTCACAAGGATCCACACATTTTTGTGGGATTTTCTTTATCCATTGTATTCATAAATCATACCATCACTTGGTATCCCATAAATATATACAATCATAAATGGTCAATTTACAATAATTTGTTTTCTGGTTCCTCTATTTAATATTATCCTAGAAAAGGTTTAGGAGGATGCCAGGAAAACACAGGGGGAAAACTACACAAAATTGGTCTGGGCAATGGTTTTTTGTATTTGACCCCAAAAGTGCAGGCAGCAAAAACAAAAACAGACAAATAGGATTATATCAAACTAAAAAGCTTTCTATACAGAAAAAAAGTAACAGTGTGAAGAAACAACCTATAAATGGGGAGAAAATATTTGCAAGTCATATATCCAATAAGGGGCTAATATCCAAAATATAGAAAGAACTCAAACAACTCAATAGCAAGACAACCCAATTTTAAAAAATGAGCAAGAGACCTGAATAGACATTTCTAAAAATAAAAATAAAAAAAAATACAAATGGTCAACAGATTTAAAAGATGTTCAATACCCACAAATCTTTAAGGAAATGCAAATTAAAACCCACAATGAGCTATTACCTCACACCTGTCACAATGACTATTATCAAAAAGACAAAAAAAAAAAGTGTTGGTGAGAATGTGAAAAAAAGGGAACCCGTGTACACTGCTAGTGGGAATGTAAATTAGCACAACATTATGGAAAATGCTGGGAAGATTCCTTAAAAATCTAAAAATAGAATTGGCAATCCCTCTTCTGGGTATTTACTTAAAAGACTTGAAATCAGTTTGTCCAAGAGATATGTTCACCCCCATGTTCACTGCAGCACTATTCACAATAGCCAAGTTACAGATTCAATCTAAATGCCATCAACAGATGAATGGATGAAGAAAACGTGGTAATACATAAACAACGGAATACTATTCAACCTTAAGAATCACTCCATCACACTCCAGCCTGTGTGCCAGAGTGAGACCCTGTCTCAAAAAAAAAGGCTATTCTGTCATTTGCAACTACAACATGGATGGAATTGGACAATTTATACTAAGTGAAATAAGTCAAGCACAGAAACACAAATACCACATGTTCTCACTTATATGTGGAATAAGAAACAATTGAACTCAAAGAAGCAGAGAGTAGAATGGTGGTTACAGAGGCTGGGGGTTGGGAAATGGGGAAATGAAATGATGGTCAAAGGACACAGTCTCAGACAGGAGGAATATGTTTTTGTTTTGTTTTGTTTTAGATCTATTGCCCAGCTTGGTAAATATAGTTGATAATAGTATATTGTACATTTCAAAATTACTAACAGTATATTTCAAATGTTCTCACTACAAAACAATGATAGGTATGAGATAACAGATATGTTAATTGACTGGATTTAATTATTCCACATTGTATTCATAAGTCATAGCATCACTTTGGTGATGCTATAAATATATACAATCATAAAGGGTCAATTTATAAAAATTTGTTTTAAAGTGATTGACACACCCATATTAAGAAATACAATGTTGAAAAACCAGGGCTCCATGTACCATAGATCACCTGATTGATTAGTAAATGAGATTTCTAGTGGATAGATGCAGCAATTACATTAGTTATGAAACGATGGCTAATATCTAGGTTTGCAAAAAAGTAATCAAGGAAAAAAACAAACACTGTTGATTCTACCCTTGAGGTAAGACTGACCACAAATATAGGCAGAGTGAAAAATATCCATCTAAGGTGAATTTTGGCATACCAGAAAGGACCACTGGCTAACCAGGACCCCTGTCCTCTCACTGGTTTATGCATGAGATTTTACTTCAGAAAGTGTTATTATAATTCCCATGTAATTGTGAATACAATAAATAGAAAGGCAGCAAGAACATTTGAAATCCCAAATCCTACTATTTGACTTGGAGGCAAGGAGGCAGGGAAAAGAGATGGAATATTAGAGAAAATTGTTTTGGGGATAAGGTTCATTCACCAGAGACCCCTGTCTTTAACTAACCATGATGCTCTGCAATGATTTCACATCTGGCTCAAGGCCTTCATGGAGACGTTAAACACAAGTATGCATTATTGTGTCTGAAGATGATACAAAGATGAATTTATTATTCAAGATAATATATAATAAGAAAATGTTTCCACCCCCTAAAAAATCCATTTGGAATAAGCGTCAAAACAAACAAACAAAAAAGCTAAAAACTGTTAGAGCTCAAATCGAAGGTTTGTGCCCAGAGGAAATATATCTTTACTACTAAGTAAGACTTACATCTCAAATCAGGATGCCAAGTGGCAGCAGAAGGCGGGTGGGATATCTCCATGAACAGATTTCAGTCAAGAAACCTTATCCTGGGTGGAGGATCTGACAGCAGGAACTGATGGAGAAACTTCTGGTATCACTGTCACAACTACGATCAGTTGAATACAGCAATCACTTGACTGGAGAAATGGTTCATGTCAGCCACCAAGATGCAACGATGCAACAATGACCCAAACCATATTCCATGCCTGAGTTTCACAAGGCGTGACTCTGCTATCTGTTCATCTTCCCATCAGCCTAAACACTCTTGGACATCTGTTATTCAGAGGGGACACATTTCTTTGCCAGTATCAAATGGACCAGAAACAAATGATGACTTCCTTGTCCTTCCTCCTTTTCTTCCCTTCCCTGGAATCTAAAGGAGTAGATGGAAGAGGAAGAAACAGCGAAATGCCTAATGCGACAGCTACATGCCACTGTCTCTAAGTTCTATCCGTGAGGATGGGTTGATAATAGTGTATTGTACATTTCAAAATCACTAACAGAGTATATTTCAAATGTTCTCATCACAAAAAATGATGTGGTATGAGATAATAGGTATGATAGGTATGAGATAATACATATGTTAATTGACTGGATTTAATTATTCCACATTGTATTCATAAATCATTGCATCGCTTTGTACCCCATATATATATATATTTGGAATAAGCCTCAAAACAAACAAACAAACAAACAACCTAAAAACTGTTAGAGCTCAAATCAAAGATTTGTGCCCAGAGGAAATATATCTTTACTACTAAGTAAGACTTACATCTCAAATCAGGATGCCAAGCGGCAGTAGAAGGTGGGTGGGATATCTTCATGAACAGATTTGAGTCAAGAAACCTTATCCTGGGTGGAGGATCTGCTGGGCATGACTCTGCTATCTGTTCATCTTCCCATCAGCCTAAATACTCTTGGACATCTGTTATTCAGATGTTATTCAGATTATATATATATATATATATATATATATATATATAATCATAAATGATCAATTTATAATAATTTAAAATTGATTTTAAATTATTATATTAGGGAATACAATATTGAAAAATGAGGGCTCCATGTACCATAGATTATCTGATTAATTAGTAAATGAGTAAAAATATACAATGCACTATTATCACCATCCCTAACATGCACAATCATAATCTTGAGGAAAAGAAAGTTAGGGAGACGTGAAAGTAGATTAAGTCTTATTCTCTCTATCCCCAATACAACGCTGGCTGCATAACAACCTTGTGCAACTGCCGCCAAGAAAGGAAAAGAGCAAAAATAGAGATATGAGCCTGGCGCAGTGGCTCATGCCTGTAATCCCAGCATTTTGGGAGGCCAACGCGGGCAGATCACCTGAGGTCAGGAGTTCAAGACCAGCCTGGCCAACATGGCGAAACCCCGTCTTTACTAAAAACACAAAAATTAACAGGATGTGATGGTGCACACCTGTAATCCCAGCTACTCAGGAGGCTGAGGCAGGAGAATCACTTGAACATGGGAGGTGGAGGTTGCAGTAAGCTGAGATCATGACATTGCACTCCAGCCTGGGTGACATAGCAAGACTCTGTCTCAAAAAAAAAAAAAAAAAAAAGAAAAAGAAAAAATAGAGATACGGTTTTAGAAAGCACAGTAGGGATAAAGAAATACAGATCCAGAGAATTGCCTCTTAAAAGTCTGTTACCTTCTGTGACTCTACTTCAAACTAACAATAACATTAATTTATAAATGTAAATATTTTTCTATAACACAATCTCTGGAGGGCAAAATTTATTTTCCTGCTTCGGTATATTTAGTCATACAAAAAGCAGTCATCACAGAACTAGTCTTAGACAGGAACTCCCCTGGCCAGTAGAGAAAGGCAGTGCTCCTCTCCCCCTGTATCTATCCACAGTCACAGAATCACAATAGATGCTAGGAAGCCTTTTGAAACAAGAGTTAATGCTGTACACAATGGCTTTTGAGAGCTGCATAGCAGCCCCAAGAGACCCTGATAAAAGAGAGATTGAAGGAGGAGCAATGGGAATGTCTGAAAAGAGAATCCTCCAGGAAGAAAGACGAAATTGCAGCGGGAACTAAACTCTTCAACAACCCAAGTAGTAGAGGATAATATTAATAGACACTTCTAGGATAGCTTAGGCAGGGGCTTGTTCCACTTCAGGCATCCTAGAGTACCTGTGCATTGTGGCAGGCAGGGGCTCTGTGCAGTGAGAGATGGTCTCACTAAACCCTGAAGTGATTGTGAGCTCAGCTAACTGCGATGGCATTTCCCCTTCTTACTCCCTAGTGAGGGGAGCACAGAAGAGTGCTCTCCTTCTTACCTCACTGGATTCCTGAGGCTGCACACCGACCATGCAGCTCAAAAGCATCGACACAACAGCTCTGGCAACAGAAGCAAATGCCAGCTTAGACCCCATGGCTCTGTTGGGCTTGGATGGAACAAAGTGTCCGAGTGGACTTCCATGGCAATTAGTAACGGCAAAGCTCGTTTTTGGACTTGTGTTACCACCTGTGTTTACTCCAGGAAGTGCTTGGGGAGGGTTCTCTGCAAAACACTAAACTTCCCACAGCTAGACAGGTGGAAGTTGGAAGCCACCTGTATTCTGGCATTTCTGTGCATTTATACTCACCAGGCAATAAAACCAGAGACACAAGAATGGAGTAACAAAAGTCCTAAGAAAACTGCCTGATAGATTCCATGTTATTTTTAGTGACTCCACCTAGAATCAACAAAGGGGCAAGAATGTATTCAGAAATGCTCAAATGTGTAAAAAGCCCTTTTAAACTTACTGATGCCTAATTTATACTCCAAAGGCCAATTGTTGCTTAGGTTTTGGCCTCATGCTTAGCATTGTGTGTGAGTTTACATTTTGTAAACAAGCTGCAACTTATCATAGCATTTTTTTGTTACTGAAAAGTTTAGTGCCAAATGGCTTGGCATTATTTTATTCATTAAGCTTCCTTTTTCCATTTGAAGTCTGAGTGTATGCAGGGATAGAGTTACTATTGTTGCCATAATCTTTTATTCAAATAATCAGATAAATATTTCAAATGATACAGAGTGACAAAGGAAGCACTTCATTACCTTCACGCTGAAGATTCTCACAGTGATAAAAGGAAGAGGAAAAAATTGTGAAACGTGCTGCTGTTGAAAATCTAACACAACTCAAATGATTGGGCAGCTCTATAGCAAAGAGCCATTCTCGCCCCTTATTATAGAAATGGTCATTAATGTTTAATACCTGCTGGAAGAGAGAGTGGCTTTGTGAGCTGTGGGCTGGGAGATTGGTACTGTCTTCTTTCCTGATATTTACGAAGCTTCGGGGCTGAAGTGACATTTCCATTCCACTTGCTGCCGTTCTCTCTACAGCTGATTCCTTCAAGGCAGAGGAACAGGTTGCTTTTCCCATCTGCGCCAAACCTCTGATCTCCAGGCTTGGCAAATTAGTTTTCAGACAAATAAAAAATATTTTGACAGTAAATCCTTGTTTATAATATCTCCCTGGGGAGGGAGTAATCAGTGTAGAATATCAGGCAGGCCATCAGTTTAACCACAATTTGAGTATTCAATCTGGTCGAACATAATTTCCTGCTTTGTTGTTGAATATTTTCTATTTTTCTGTCTTTTGTTATTTTCTTCAAAATCCCACTGCCCAAATAATAATAATATTGTAGAGGGTTAATCGTCATAAGGTAATCATAACCATTGGAAAAAATATGGTTTTGGCTTGTTCTCACCTATATAAGAAAATGAGTTTGAATTTATAAACTAACAGTGTTATTCTTTGCAGTACTATAAAAACATGCAATCTCTATATATTTGGATGACTGTATCTTTGTGATTATTATATAAATATGTATACAATATTGCACAAATACAAAAATTAGACCTCTTCATTTCTATTAAAAAAATGAATTACTAGCATATGACTAAAGAATTATTTAGAATCATCGTAAACCAATTGAAGTATTCATATAATTTTTAAAAGAGGGCTTGTAGTAATGTTGACTTAGCTCTGACTATAATTAAACAAGCTAAACCAATAAACTGTTCCCAATGCACTAGAAGCTCTTTTACATTTTGGAGACTTTTGCTTTCAGAATTCTGGAGGGCAGATAAAGGCTGCTACAAAAGATACTACTTGCACACAGATTCACAGTGGACAGGAGTTTATGTACCAGTGAGCAAAAAAATAGGCAATAAAAAAGGGGAAAAGATGCCAATAAATCAATCAATGAAATAAATGGCATTACTGAGAAGAGGAAGTATAGTATTCTCCTCATGCCCCCACCCGAGCCCCAATCACACTTTTCCCTTAAAGCAATACTGAAGACATGAATTGCAGATTCCTTTAAAAAAAAAAGAAAGAAAGAAACGAAAAGAAAGAAAAAAAGAAATCCAGGGAATTCTAGAACTAGCAGAGAGTATATCCTGGATGGTGGAGTTGCTGAGAAGAATTTATATTGCTGCCTACAACTGAAATCAGGGAAGGAGACAGGGAACTTTCCTACAAGCCACTGTTGTCAGTGAGAGGACTATCCAGAAATTGGATTCGGTGTGCAGTTGGAAATATTGGCCTCTTATAAACATACTGACCTATAAAAATATGTTAATTAAAAATGTTAACAATTTATATTTAGGTAGTCTGTGATTTAAAGGTTTTTTTTTTTTTCTTTTCAACAAAAACAAACAAAATCTTTCCCATGTTTTAAATTTCCCATTGAGTGCTTGGGGAGAAAATAAATCATCAAAAACCAATCCATTAAAGTAATTACCCAAAGAATTCCTTGAGAAAACAATAGCAGCAGCAGTGAAGAAGAATTGACATAGGTAATATATGAAAAAGGGATATTTTTAAGCTACCTATTAGTAACAGAATGCATATAGGATGGAATAAATAGAATAGAATTGAAGGGTAGCAGAATATGCCATCCCAAAATAGGCGATTTATTTGGCATAAGGATTATTTATAGCCAAAGGTAAGACACAGAAACAAGAAAGGAAGAAACAGATACAAGAAAAGCTCTCTGCTCTCCCCCATCTGCCTACAGGCAGGGCATAAATTTGCAAAGGTACCTTTCCCCTCTCTTCCAGGAAGAACAGAAGTTAACATATGCGAGACCATGTCTAGACCCTCACCAGCCCTGATACCACACCAGAAAAGTCTACATCACAAACTTCACTAACTAGCCTTATCTACCATTATCCCCATATATCCCTATATATATGCCATCCCATGATTTATGTCCTAGAAGCTCAAAGTTCTTTTCCTTATTTTTTTCACTTCCCTACAATTTTATCATTTTTAAAGATGATATATCAGCTCAAATTCTCACCACCCCTTTGAATTACTCATCATTGAATACTCCTGTGTGTGTGCACTATGCACATGTTAATAATTTTCTGTTTGTTCTTCGCTTGCTAATCTGTCTTTTCTCAGTCTAATTTACAGAGTCCCAGCCAACGAATCTTAAGTGAGCAGCAGAAAAAAATATATAAAATAAAACTGAATTTTTTTCTCCCCTTCAGAATAAAAGGGCATGAATGACAGAGCAGCCATTTTGGAGAATGGAGCTGGTGGAAAGAGGAAAATAAAGGAAGGAATGCACATGGGAATCGATTCAGAAGACAAGTCCTCAGACTCAGATTGCTGATTTGAAATGGAGGCCAAGATGAGAAGGCCAAAAATCTTCTATGACTTTTGTATAATATTTACATGGCTCTTACGGCATGACCCTTATTTCTATAACTCTTGTTGGAAAGTAATATTTCTGCAGAGGTCCTACAGAGGTAGCTACAGAGGTAGCTACAGAGGTAGCTATATGGGTATATATAAGACAACATATTATTAAATAGTGACATAAAAGACAGCATATTAGATGTCCCTTTTTTCCAAGTGTTTGGGTAGCTTGCATATATTTATAAGTGAAAGCTACTTTTCTTGGCTAAATGAGATGGATAGTGAAAAACTTAGTACTTTTAGGTCATTAAAATAACCCTAGTGAGCCCTCTGATTAGAAGTTTGCCAGAATTGAGGTTGATTCTCTTTTTAGGGCTTAGCTTTATTTCATTTCTCTGAAAATAACCAATAAACATATATGAAGCAACGTAAGTAGAGGTTATTTATCAAAAATACTGTATGTAATAATAAAAAATTGGAAATAAACCAACTTCCCATCAATAGAGAGCTGGTTAAATTACCATATGTCTATAATGTGAAATTCTATGCAGATGTAAGAAAGAATGACAAAGCTCTTGATGTACTGATAAAGAAAGATCTCCAAGATATATCCTTAAGCAAAAATAGCAAAATAGAGAACAATCCATAATATGCTACATGTTGTGCGAGAAAGAGAGAAAACAACAATATAAGCATGCATTTACATGGTTGTGCCTAAAGGAATTCTGGAAGGATACTCATAATTAATAATAGCGTTACCCACTGGTACAGAGGAAAATGGGGCTGATGAGCTGATGAAGGTAAAGGTGGGAGCAAAACTTTTTACTGCATACCATTTTGTATTGCATATTTAATCATGCAAGAGTATTCCCTATTCAAACATTTAAAATAAATAAGATGAGATAAAAATCAGATATAAGCTTCAATACATAAAGACTGTGTTTTAAATTTTTGTTGTTGCTGCTTCATTGTTGCTTTATATCTAAGAATATAACTATTTAGTTATCGCTTCCAGCCCTCTTCTTGGTAAGATGTACTGCTTTCAAATGGCCATTCACATTTTGGGGGTAGACACAGAAAGTTTTTTCCATAAACTGATGACTGTTTCAACTAGTGAAAGCGTTCTGACCTTAGTAATAACCTTGCTTGCAACAGAAAAAATTGGCCATGGTGAGGCCCAACTGTAACTCCATTCAGTCATTTCAGGGGGTGTACTGGGAAGATCCTCTTTGCTCTTGAGTAGCAGCTTAGAGCACAGGTGGCTCCCTCTTTCAAGGGAAACCCTCAAAGCAACTTTGTGAGTGTTACATGTTTCATTTGTTGTTATGTGTGACATATATTGCTTATGGAAAGGGGTGCATACATTTATGGTGACTTATTTGTCATAGGTTTCTTCATTTTATTTTTTTAATGGAGAAAAAATAAAAAGTCCAGTGATTGATCAGCTAGTGTTATAGTAGCATTTTAGACCCTTGGTGGGAATTTGGTCAAAGTCTTTTACAATATTACTTTATGATCTCTGGTGCCTTCTCCCCAACTTTTCTCCTTACAGATCTTTGTTCATACTTTTTTAAATTTTGAGAGAGTGTCTTGTTCTGTCACCCAGGCTGGAGTGCAATGGCATGATCTTGGCTCACTGCAACCTCTGCCTCCCCTGCTCAAGCAATCCTCCCATCTCAACCACCCATGTTCATACATGTTAAACAGAAATTATTTTGAAAAGTGCAAACTCTTCACTTATCCTTAAAGAAATAATTAGAATCGTATTACTAGGATAGTAATCTTCCACAGTGTTTATTTGGCATCCATCTACTTTTGTAATAAATTTGCCTATTGAGTGGCCTCTTTCCTTTGTCAACATTGATCTAGCTGGCAACTTTCAGGACCTTATTATTTACATTGCATGGGCTGGTTTCAAGGCTATTTCAGATGTATGGTGTAAGAAAACAAAGTGGAACTTATGGTATGCTATGTAAGGCAATTAGTTTGCTTTGGTTGCAAGTAACAGAAAACCCAGCTAAACTGGTTTAAGTAATAAAGCAAGTATATGGACTTACTTAAATACAGATTACAACTGTAGTGTATGTAGGTTTGTGACATCATCATCAGAGTTCCGTCTGTCTTTGTGTATAATTTGACTCTGCTTTCTTCTTACATCAGCTTTGTTTTATTTGGCTGACTTCATGCGGCAAGAATGGCAGCAGCAATTTCCAGCATCATGTCCAACACCTTACCATTTGGGCTAAGTTGTGCTGCAGAAAAACAACTCCCACATCTCAATGGCTTATCCCAATGAAAAAACTAATTTCAATTCACTGTACATTTCCATTGCAGGTCAACTCTGGCTCTGTTTCACACAGTCTTTTTCCAGGACTCAAGCTAATGGAGAATCCCCTACCTGAGTCATTGCTAGTGTTATGGCTTAGGAGAAAGATGAACATGGATGGAGGTAATACATGATGGTTCTTAAAACTCCTACCCACATGTGGCATACCTCACTTCCTTATACATGTCATTGACCGAAGTAAGTCACACAGACAAGTCTGAAATCAACTGGATTAGGAAATACAATCCTACACTATTCAAATGAGCAGGAAGCACTTTTGCCCTAGCATTCCAAAGTAAGTCTTAATATTCATACTGATCGGATTGACTAAATTTCCATGCTAAATTGTTAAATGATTTACTGTGACCAGAGGAACAGAAGGCTCTGATTGATTTAGCCTGAATCACATTATTCACCTTTGATACTGGGATTAAATTTAGCTTCTTTGTTCCCACAAGGATCCCCCAAAGAAAACTGAAGGTCTTTGGGGCAAGACAGACAAAACGGTTGCTGAGAATAAAACACAACATCTAGTATAATGTACACTATGTTTAACAATGTTTACACCAAAATTTTTGAGAGGCAAACTAATGATTGTTAAAAATTTAAACAAAGGAGAATTATACCATGCCACCTCTCCAAATCTGAAGCTATTAAAAAACTGCATGCTTTGTTTTAGCAACAACATCAAAATTCAAATACCTTAAATGGTGCTTCAGCTGCTCCTTCTTAACCTAAGAACTGTGTTTTGCTGTTGATAATGACATTCTGTCAAAGGGAAGATACAAAACTCACCTCACATTCTCTTTAAAACTGAAATTGGGGACAAGTAAGTGGAGGAATTGAGAGACTTATTTATCATTGATAACATATACTTATAAAAAATGGAAATATATAAACTGTTAACATATTCTTATATATGATTCACTATGCAACGTCTCCTAGAGAGTATCATATGTCAATTATATTATGTATATGATCTGGTCTTAAGCAAAGCCTATTCATCTGCAATTAATATTTTATAGTTAGTGCTTAAAGATTGTTAAATAAAGTGTAGAACCTTAAGGCTTCAGAATGATTCATCAGTTAATTATACACAGATGTTTAACTTTGCCAAGGAGTTGGGCTGATGCGATTTTATCTTAGTTGCTATTTTTAAATTGACCCATATAGTGTGTGCGTGTATGTGTGCATACACATACACACACACACACATACGCATACATACACATAGATACATATGAATCAATGGTTCTTATATTCTCTTTGTGACAGATGAAGCGATTCAGACCCGACACCAACTCAAGTCAAGGTACGAATAAGCGTCAAAGTCCAAGGAGAAATAATTAAAGATTCATTCACTCTATGATCTGTAATCCTGGTTGTATAAAACTTAGTCTACCCATCCCCCACCTAGCTGAGTATTCCCAAAGAGAAGTCCTATTTAGGACTAGGTATGGTAGGTTAAAATGTGAATATCAAAGCAAATGAATTGCAATGTCAGTTATATAACAAGGGCCCTGTCACCTTGAGAGCTTCTCTTCCCACGTGAACACGAAGCAAAGAAATCAGCAGCTTTGGTAGCTGTGGCAACCACACCGCCAAGCCTGAAGAGCAAATGTTCCCTGTGCAGGTTTTGTGCCCCTCTGGCGCTTTGTAGATTCTGCTAATGTTAAAGCCTCCAGATTCTCCACTTGCTGAATTCATCCAGCAGGGAAAATTAGAGCTGTGATCAGGAAACAAAAGGAGGCTCGCTTTGTGTATGACAAAAGTAGGAAAACACCCTTCAGTTAAAGCAGAAATGCTCTCAATGGCCATCTACAATAGCATCACAAATAGTAGCAAATATTTATCATGCACATTGTTTGTTTAAATTCTAAGAATACAGGGCCAGTTTACTAAGGTTAACCAACCACTGCATTAGTAGCTCCCAAAGCTTGCAAATTTAGGATAAATATCAAAACATCTATATGTTATATAGAACCAGAATTGTAGGCCATGGCAAAGAGTATTTATTGGACATGTGTTGAATATTATAATCAAGGAGCCTAGCATCAAATTCCAAATAAACCTATAGTAATTGTTTTGTTCAACAGAACATTGTGTTTATAAACAGTTTTGCATTTATTTTTATCTTTTATATATTTTTAAATTTTTTTATCTTTTCTACCTATTTCTAGAAAAATAATAAAGAGTATAAGACAAAGTAAAAAGGAAATACTTTTCCTGCCTTATGGGTGCATCTAGATTTGTCAAAAATTTAGTTTACTTACCTCACTACAGCTCAGGAAAGCAAAAAAGGCACTTGCCTCAGTTCCTATGACACATGCATGTACATGAGGCTTCCATTTCCATGTAGCTGCAGCTTCTCTTCTTCCCTACTGCCGGAATCCCTAGGGAAAGCAGTGACATGAAAGTCTTAAAATTATATTACCCAGTTTCCCTTGCAGAAAATGGTGGCCCCACATGGGGCAGCTCTTAAAAATACAAGGAAACATATGAAGAAACCTAGATGATCTTGGGGATGGTGATGACTTTTTACACATCACATGAAAGAAAGAATTGATGAGTTGGACTTTATTAAAATTAAAAACGTCCTGCTCTGTGAAAGACAATGTCAAGAGAATGAGAAGGCAAGCCACATATTGGGAGAAAATATTTGGAAAAGACACCTAATAAAAGACTACTATCCAAAATACACAAAGAAGTCTTAAGATACAATAAATTACCTGATGAGAAAATGAACTAAAGACCTTAACAAACACCTCACTCAAGAAGACATACAGATGACAAATAAGCATATGAAAAGATGCTCCACATCATATGTTATCAGGGAAAGGCAAATTAAAACAATGATGATATACTACTACATGCCTATTGGAATGGCCAAAATCTGGAACACTGATAACACCAAATGCTGGTAAAGACACGGAGCAACAGAAATTCCATTTCTGGTAGAATACAAAATGGTATAGCCACATTGGAAGACAGTTTGGCAGTTTCTTACAAAACTAAACATATTCACCATATAATCTAGCAATCATATTCCTTGGTATTTATTAAATGGAGTTGAAAACTGAAGTCTACACAAAAACCTGCACTCTGATGTTTATTTATAATTGCTAAAACTTGAAAGCAACTAAGATAATCTTAGGTTTTACGTAAGTAGATAAATCAATAAATAAACTGTGGCATATCCAGACAATGGAGTATTATTCTGTGCTAAAAAGAAATGAGATATCAAGCTATAAAAAGATATGTAGGAATCTTAAATGTTTATTATTAAGTGAAAGCAATCTGAAAAGGCTGTATAATTATAACCATATGACATCTTTGAAGAAGCAAAACTATAGAGACAGTAAAAAGATCAGTGTTGCTAGGGGTTGCGGGGAGGGAGGGATGAATATGTAGAGCATAGAAGGTTTTCAGGAGAGTAAAAATACTCCTTATGATATTATAATAGTGAATCTATGTCAGTATACATTTGTCTAAACCCATAGAATGTACACCACGAAGACTGAGCCCTAATGTAAACTATGGACTTTGGGTGATAATGATAGTTAATGTAGGTCATCAATTGTCACAAACGTACCCCTGTGGTGGGGATGTTGCTAATGAGGGAGGCCATATGTGGGGACAGGGGATATATAGGAAATCTCTGTACCTCCCTCCTCAACCTAAGACTGCCCTAGGAAAAATTTTCTAATTAATTTTTTTAAAGTAAGCTGACTGTTTATGGCCTTCCTTTTTCTTCCTGGAACTATAGCAGCACCTTATATCATGAAGTAGAGAACCAGACCACATGGAGGGCAGAATGAAGAGCCACAAAGAGCCACTGGTGGCGCTTGTGCTCTCCCTACTTCCTGTCATCTCCTTATATGGGAAAAAAATACAAGTAATGTTCAGGTCACTATATTCACACGTCTTACAAGTGACCAAATGAACAAAATAACCAGAGGAAGTTAAAAGAGTCACCGGTTTTAGAATTGAGATGGGAAGGGCTATAGAATGATTTAATTATTAAAGAAGAATTCATGAAGGAGACATGAATAGGCTAGGACTTGAACAGAGTAGGATTTACCTTAACAGAAAGTAAGACGATAAAGATGAAGGTGCTGAAAGGACACTAAAACTCAGGGGAAGAATATAAGCAATGGAGGAAGTGCAGGTGTCAGGATGCAATGTAAACAGAGTTGGTGAAACCAGTGATTTTAGAGGAATGCTGCCAGGGAGATAACTTATGGAGAGACAGACAAAATAAAGATGGGGGAACTGCACCAAGCTGGCTTTCCAAAAATTAGGTGAGAACCAAATTTATTATAGTTGCAGTTTGACCAAATGGAAGAAAACGTCAAAACAGACAGAATTATGTATGCTCTACTCTCAAAGTTCAAGGCAGTGGGATTCCCACTGATGTTAATCAAAGGAAAGACTCCACTTAAAAATAAAACAAAAGGCTGGGCACAGTGGCTCATGCCTGTAATCCCAGCACTTTGGGAGGCTGAGGTGGGCAGGTCACCTGAGGTCAGGAGTTCGAGACCAGCCTGGCCAACATAGTGAAACCCTAGCTCTACTAAAAATACAAAAAATTAGTTGGGCGTGGTGGCAGGTGCCTGTAATCCCAGCTACTCAGGAGGCTGAGGCAGGAGAATTGCTTGAACCTGGGAGGCGGAGGTTGCAGTGAGCTGAGATCACGCCATTGCACTCCAGCCCTGGCGATAGTGTGAGACTGTCTCAAAAAATAATAATAATAATTAAAATAAGTAAAAAATAAATAAAATAAAATAAAACAAAAGGTAATTAGAGGTAGAATCTCAAGTGGACTAGTATTCTATGCCTTGACAGAAAGGTGGGAAGAATTTGGGAAGATTCTGTGAGGCAGATCAAGAGGTACTAACAGAAAAAATTCTAGTATATATTACAAGGTTACTATAAGCCTGAACATTCCAGAGGGCTTTTGAGTACTACTGCCACAGAGGTTCTCCCATGACCATTGAGCAGTTAGTTGGGTAATAAGTCACATAGTGGCTGGGTGTGGTGGCTCATGCCTGTAATCCCAGCACTTTGGGAGGCTGAGGCAGGCGGATCACTAGGTCAGGAGTTCGAGACCAGCCTGGCCAACATGGTGAAACCCCATCTCTACTAAAAACACAAAAATTAGCCGGGCGTGGTGGTGTGCACCTGTAATCCCAGCTACTCAAGAGGCTGAGGCAGAAGAATCACTTGAACCCAGGAGGCGGAGGTTGCACTGAGCCGAGATCGTGCCACTGCACTCCAGCCTGGGCGACAAGAGCAAGACTCCATCTCTAAATAAATAAATAAATAAGTCATGTAGCTACATATCCATTCCACCTGGTCCACTCCTCAGCATCATTGCCTGGGTCTGGGAAAAGACAGAAGGGTACTCTTAGAGTGCCCTGTGGAAGGTGGCCTGCTCTTATTGGGCCTACCTAAAGAAAGGAGTAGAACAGGAAGTCAGCACTATTGTTATAATAAACAGTGTTTAATCTAAGGGAACAAGCAAACAAACAAACAAAAAAACCAATCTGAAAAAGAGTTAACAATAATAAAAAATTATGTCAAACATTCAATAGTTTTACCACTGCATAGATACTATATAAATGTTGAGGTGCCTAAAAAATTTAGAGTAATCTTAGGGCCTTCTGTCTTTCTATATAATAGAATTATAATTATTTGCAACATTTATTATCAACAGAATAGATATTAGTTAAATGAAGTAGAAAGAGAAATGATTTCCATAAATATGTTCCAGCCATTAAGAGTTTGCAAGCCAAAAATCTAAAACTTTAAGGTTGGACAAATATGGCTAAAAGAAATCCCAGATTCACCTCTACATACTAGTACAGAGAAGATGATCATTAAGCATTATTAAAGTAAAGAAGATTTAAAATAAGTTATTAAATTAACTCTTCTTTTTCTTAAATTTTCACAGAAATTCCCACTCTCTTTTGAAACTCATTTTTGTCTTTTTAAAACTCTTCTCCAAATCACATTTTCTAGTTAAACTTTACTAGAGCAGGTAGCAGGGTAAGTTCTAGTTTGATAAGCAATATTTTCCATGAATAGCTACAGTACAGATCATCTGCCTATCTGAAACTAATGTTCACTGTATAAGAGGCAGCACTTAGACAAGTAATATCAACTTGTGACATAATAATTATATAATGTGTTATTCCCAAATAAAAATTTTATTAAATACAAAACATTATAAATTGGCCAGGTGCAGTGGCTCACACCTGTAATCCCAGCACTTTGGGAGGCTGAGGCGGGTGGATCACGAGGTCAGGAGATTGAGACCATCCTGGCTAACACGGTGAAACCCCGTCTCTACTAAAAACACAAAAAATTAGCCAGGTTTGGTGGGGGGCACCTGTGGTCCCAGCTACTCCGGAGGCTGAGGCAGGAGAATGGCATGAACCCAGGAGACGGAGCTTGCAGTGAGCCAAGATTGCGCCACTGCACTCCAGCCTGGGCGTCAGAGTGAGACTCCGTCTCAAAAAAAATTACAAATTAAGATATTATGAAGTACATGCAGAACCCAGGGGTTCTTTTTGTATGTGTATATATATACTTGGAGGGGGTGGTGTGTGTATACTATATATACATGCATATATATATATATATATATATATGGAAAATGATTCAGAAATTAGGAAACTGATTATTTTTATAACAGCAGAATTCACTGCATATTTGGAGATTCTTCAGTCTGGGTCAGATCTACGTAAGAGACCCAAAGTAAATCTATCCCTGTGTTTCTTTGCTTTCAATCTCTTCTCATGTTTCAGTCACTGAATGAATGACTAGTGAAACTCTTCTTCCAGATGGCCCATGTTGAGTGGGTCAAACCTAGAGCAGTCAAACATTAATTCCCCAGAGGCAATATGCAAATGAAAAAGCATATATGAAAAGCCAAAGCCACACCAAATAATCCCAGCAACATTCTTTTTTGACTATGCCAAGCTAATTACCCTAAAAATATTTCACTCCTTCAAAATCTGAAAGTTATTAATGAATGAATATCAGGAATCTAAACAATGACTCTTAAACATATATATTTGTGATAACTCCCTACGTTCAAATGTAACATTGTAAAACATACAGACACACCCATCTGTTTTAAAGGAATAATTCTGAAGTAATCAAGAAGAAATTTAAAATAAAAGTAAACATTAGGGAAACAAAAAAATTATCCAAAGCAACATTGAAACTTTATTGACTATGCAGCTTATATTTTTAATTTTTTAAAATTTGTAACACATTCAAGTAGTTCAACATTTTTTAAATTAAAATGCTAACAAAAACCTCTCATTCCTCCTCAAGTCCTATCTTTCATTTGCTCAGGTTCTCTGGCTGATTTCCATTTCTCCTCTAGTTCCAGTGAAATCCTGTGAGATCAATGTGCAAAATTGATCAAAGTCACAAAACAGATGTGTGTGTAAACACACACATATATATAAATGCAATGCATGACATAGACGACTTTTTAAATGGTGGGGGGGAAGATTGATTATGCAGTAAATATCATCCTGTCAAATAGCTATACATCTGGGAGGAAGTTATTCCTATTTTATAGCATAGAAATGTGCATCAATGACTATATTCCAAGTAAATTACAGATATAAACCTTAAAACAATAAAATTACTAGCAGTAAGTATAGTATAATTTTTATATCACCCTGGGATTAGGAAGAATATTGAGAAAAAAGCTAAGAAACTAGGAAGAAAGTCTACCAAAACTGACTACTTAAAAGTTTAAATTGTCTATTCAGGAATAAACTCTACAACAGAAGTTAAATAGCAGAAAGTACATAAATATATATATGTGTATGTACGTATATATAGACACACATATATGTGTGTGTGTATATATGCATATATATGTGAGTGTGTGTATTTCCAACATATACAACAGACTAAGGTTTAATATTCAAAACATGTAATGAGTGCCTATTTCTATATTTATATAAGAGAAAAGACAAAAAACTCAATAGAAATATGAGCACAAGTTATAAAAGAGCAATTCACAGAAGAAATACAAATCGACAGTAAATATACCTTTTAAAATATTCAGCCTTACTAGGTATCAGGAAAATGTATATTAAATAACAAGATACAAATTATTTACTCTTCAGACTCGTAAACACTAATAAGATGAGATAACATCAATATAGAGTGTCTGTAATATAGTAAGGAAATCTTCAGTTTTATATCTTGCAGGTATAAATAAATAATATATACATATATGTATTAAGATGGAGAAAATTTTATGTTCCAGAATTCCAAGAGGACTAAGAAGACAAGGCCAGCTGGCAAGGACCACCCCCACACCCACTGCTACCTTACCCCACCTACCTCCACTGCCCAAGAGAAGCAGTTGGCTTGAGAGCCTGTACTACACTGTTAAAGTGGGTTCCAGATGATAAGGAGTATCAGGCTGAAGGTAGCTGGACGTTGGCAAGTAATAGAGCTGGAGAAGTGGAGCCAATGAGATGGCAGAACACCAAGTGAGGAGTGAGAAGGAATGATATCATTTATTATGACTTCTCCTTCCTTCGGAGACATTTTGAATTTGGTGTATGATTGGCTTTTTGGAGGAAAACACTGAAGGGGGAATGGAATATACTTTGCACACAGATAAAGCATAGTGAAGACATAAAGGGCTAATATGCGGGGAAGCCTTGAATTGCCACAGATACTAAAATTGGAATTTGGGTCAAGTTAATCCAGACTCCTTTTCTTATTTTTTTTTTGAGACAGAGCTTCACTCTTGTTGCCCAGGCTAGAGTGTGACGGCAGGGTCTCAACTCACTGCAACCTCCGCCTCCCAGGTTCAAGCGATTCTCCTGCCTCAGCCTCCCTAGTAGCTGGGATTACAGGCATGCACCACCATACCCGGCTACTTTTTGTGTTTTTAGTAGAGACGGGGTTTCTCCATGTTGGTCAGGCTGGTCTCGAACTCCCGACCTCAGGTGATCCGCCCGCCCCGGCCTCCCAAAGTGCTGGGATTACAGGCGTGAGCCACCACACCCAGCTTAATACAGACTCCTAACAGTCAGAAAATCTCTAGTTTTAAATTTTAAAAAAAGAAAGATTACATGTGTGTGTTTGTATATGCATGTGTGTATGTGCACACACTTAATACACCATGATATGTTAGGACACTGTTTTACTATAGCACTTTCCAGCTTGGAAACAGTTTTATATTTTAAAAACTAAACACATACACATATTTTGCTCTGCAGTTACTACTTGTTTTTACTCATGACTGGTCATGTTTTTTATGAATTGAATCCTTTGCTACATTTGTCCATATGGGCTGCTATCACAAAATCCTTTAGACTGAGTAAACTTAATAGACAACTTTATTGCTTAAATTTCTTATAGAGAAATGTATTGCTCATAATCAAAATATTTTGATTATAGTACTATGACAAAATTTATTTTAAACTATATTCTTTCTTGTATAAACATTTTAATAGAGTTAACATTTGCCTTTCTTTATTAGATATATTTACTTTGATTTAAATTTTTACTGTAAAATATTCACACATACAAAGAGGCTGAGGCGTCCAAGATCAAGGTGCTGGCAGATTTGATGACTTGTGAGGGCCTTCCCCTTTGTAGATGGTGCCTTCGACCTGTGTCCTCACATGGTGGAAGGGGAAAACAAGCTCTCTGGGCCTTTTTTAAGGATACTAATTCCATTCATGAGGGCTCCACCCTCATGACCTAATCAGCTCCCAAAGGCCCCATCTCTTAATACCATCACTTTGGGGGTTAGGATTTCAACATACAAATTTTGTGAGAACACAAACATTCAGACCATAACAGCTGATGGCTCAGGCAATGAGCAAAAGGGGCTGTACTATGCTGTCCCCAGAAAAGGATTTTTGCTCAAATACTGTTTACTCTACTATTTTTTTTAACTATTTTATCTGTACTAAGTAAAACATACATCATTTAGTAAGTTTATTTAAACCATAAAGCTAATCACCAACCCTACCAAGAAAAAGAAGACAATACCTTTCCTAACTCCACCTTTTTACCAAGTCTTGTTTCTCAGGAACAACAACTTTCAATTCTCTTAGTTGTTTCTTTTTGGTCTTACCTTCATATTTGGATATAAGATTTATATTGATATTTCTTTATTTTTTCAACATTAGACATCATGCTTAACTTTCTTTATAGAAGAAATTAGTTCTCTTAGAGCATTATCCTAACTCATAATTCCCCTATATTCTTCTCTAAATAGATATATAATATTTTTATTAAATCAAAATATTTTGATTATAGTACTATGACAAAATTTATTTTAAACTATATTCTTTCTTGTATAAACATTTTAATAGAGTTAACATTTGCCTTTCTTTATTAGATATATTTACTCTGATTTAAATTTTTACTGTAAAATATTCACACATACAAAGAAGCACATGAGACAACAATGCAGAGAAAGTATTGATGTAACTACCATGTAGGCCAAGAAATAAATATGACCACAAGATACATTCTTATCACAACTCCCTTCCTCCCTCCCTCCCACCCTCAGAGATAACCTGTACATTAATATTGCTGTAAATTATTTTCATGTTTTGTTTTATCAAGTAATTGCACATCTTACAAACTAAAGCTTAATTATGACTGGTTATGTATGTTTAGCTTAGTTTATAATGCTAAACTGTTTTCAAAACTTATTGTGCCAATTTATTTTGCCACCCAAAACGTAAGTCTTAGCTGTTCCACATTCTTCCTAATACTTGAAGTATGTACACACACATACACACATACACACACACAAATATAATTATATATATATATATATATATATAATTTTTGTTATTCTTGTGGTTGTGTAGTGGTATCTCACTGGGGTATAATTTATACTTGCTGGATGACCAATGAGGCTAAGCACTTTGTATATGTTTATTGACTCTCTGAATTTCCTCTTTTATGGATTTACTGTTTAAGTCTTTTGACTATTTTTCCTTGGGGTTTTCTGTTTTATTCTCATTAATTTTTAATAGAAGTTATTTATGTATTCTGAATTTTTTTGGTGGGGGTGACAAGATCTTGCTCTGTCACCCAGGCTGGAGCACAGTGTTGCAATCACGGCTCACTGCAGCCTTCACCTCCTGGGCTTGAGCAATCCTCTCAGCCCCCTGAGTAGCTGGGACCACAGACACATGCCACCACACCTGGCTAATTTTTTGTAGAGAGAGGGTTTTGCCACGTTGCCCAGGCTGGCCTCGAACTCCTGGGTTCAAGCGATCCTCCCGCCCCTGCCTCCCAAAGTCTATGATTACAGACATGAGCCACCAGGCCCAGCCCTGAATTGTTTCTCCACTGTGTGGGTTGCATTTCACTTTTATTGTGATGTATTTTAAGTAAACTATTTTAATGTAATCCAGTTTTTCCTTTATGGTTGATGCTGCTTCTCTATTTTTTTTTTTTTTTGGTCTTAAAAACTACTTTTCTACTTTAAAATTCTGAAGATATTCTCCTATTTTATTTTTCAAAAGATTGTTTTGCCTTTTATATATAAATATATGATTTTATAATTGACTTATATGTATGATGATTTATAGATGTCTAGTTTTATTTTCAAGTATGGATATCCAACTGTCCCAACACCTTTTAACAAAAAAAGTCATCTTTTTCCATAGCTTTTCAGTGCCATTCTTTATAAAAAAAAAAAAACAAAAACAAAAACAAAAAAAAACCAAACATCCATATATCCCTGGATTGATTTTGGGGCCCTGAAATCTGCTTTCTTATTCTCCACTGATATCATACTCACTTAATTATAATATCTTTAAAAGGTTTTATATTTGGTAGAATATGTACTTTGTTTATTGAAATCTTTTAAGTATCTTAGCTATTCCAGACCCTTCACATTTATATTCACACACACACACACACACACACACACACACACACACACACACACACACACATTTCAAATGGGATTGTATTCAATCTATAGTTTTGTTTGAAAAAAGGGACATTCTTGCAAACTTAAATTCTAGTTATTAAGTTTTAGTTGAAAAAGTACACTGGATTAGATTAATGGAAAATTAAACATTACAGAAAAGAAGAGTAGTAATCATAGATACACAGCAATATAAGCTCTCTAAGATGCAACAGAAGAAAAAAATCCCTTATGTGGCCTATTTTATATATATATCACTAATGTATTGGGGAGGGAGACATAAAAATGTTGAAGAAATAGTTGATGAAATTTTTTTCAAATTTGATAAAAATTATAAACTCACAGGATCTGAATAAACCCCAGGTCTCACAAATATAAAGAAAACTGGCCAAAAACACATAATAATCAAATTCCTTAGAATCCATGACAAAGAGAAAATCTAAAAAGCAACCAGATAAAAAAAGACATTATATACAGTGGAACAAAGATCAAGATAACAGCAGATATTTTTAAAACAATGCAAGCTAGAAAACAATGGACTATCATATGTAAAGTAGTGAAAGAAAAATAAAGTGACAACTTAGAATTCTTTATTCAGCAAAAAATATTCTTTAGTAAAGAAAGCAAACTAAGGACTTTTTCAGACTTACAAAAACTGAAAGAATTCATCACAGCAAACTGACATTATAAGAAATATTTAAGAAAATCCTGGACTGGTGCAATGGCTCATACCTGTAATCTTAGCACTTAGGGAGGCCGAGGCGGGTGGATCACCTGAGGTCAGGAGTTCAAGACCAGCCTGGCCAACATGGTGAAACCCCATCCTACAAAAAATACAAAAAATTAACTGGGCATGGTGGTGAGCACCTGTAATCCCAGCTACTTGGGAGGCTGAGGCAAGAGAATCACTTGAAAGCAGGAAGCGGAGGTTGCAGTGAGCCGAGATCATGCCATTGCACTCCAGCCTGGGCAACAAGAGTGAAACTCCCTCTCAAAAAAAAAAAAATCCTTTCAGCAAAAGAAAAATACTGAAAAGAAACTTGGCTCTACGCAAAGAAATGAAGAGCACCATGAATGTGTCTACACAGGTAAATATAAAGACTATTTTTATTATTTAAATCTCTAAGAAATCATTAACTGTTTAAAGCAAAATTAGCAAATATTACAAGATTTTTACACATATGGAGTGTAATGTATGACAACAGTGCATAAAAGCCAGGATGGGGGAAGCGAAATATAATTTTACAAGTTTACTATACTATACATAAATTAATATAACATTAATAATTTAATTAGTAAGTTAAAGATGTATACTATAAGTCTTAATTATACACTAAATTAACACCAAAAAATTGTATCTAATAAGCCAACAAACAAGATTAAATTATTTTAAAAATTCAAAAAAGGCAAGAGAAAAAGGAAACAATAATAAATAACAGATGAAACAAACAGAAAACAAATAGTAGTAATAGAGTGAGACCCAAACATATAGAGCATTTATACACCATTGATGGGAATGTAAACTAGGAGAGCCACTATGGAAAACAGTACTGAGATTTCTTTAAAAAACTAAAAATAGCATTCAATCTAGCAATCCCACCACTGGATATCTACCTAAAGGAAAAGAAAGCAATATATCAAAGGAATACCTGCACTCACATGATTATTGCAGCACTATTCACAATAGCAAAGATACGGAATCAACTTAAGTGTCCATCAACAGATGAATGTATAAAGAAAATGTAGTATATGTACACACCGGAATACTATTCAGCCATAAAAATGAATGCAATCTTGTCATTTGCAGCACCATGGATGGAACTGGAGGTCGTTCTCTTTAAGTGAACTAAGCCAGGAACAAACAGACTTATATCTTATGTTTTCATATATACGTGAGAGCTAAAATACTTGAGCACAAGAAGGTAGGGACTAGAAAAATATACAACAGAGACTGGGACAGATGAGTGAAGGGGAGGGAAGAAGATGAAGAGAGGTGGGCTAAAGGGTACAAACGCACAGTAAGATAGAATATATTAAATGTCTGATAGCAGAATAGAATGAATATATTTTTAAAAATGTATTGCACTTAGGTGATGGATACCCTAAATACCCTGACTTGATTACTACACATTATATACATGTAAAAAATTTTCCATATATCCCATATATTTTTCAATTTAAAAAGAAGGCTAAGCATGGTAGCTCATGCCTGTAATCCTTTAGAACTTTGGGAGGCCGAACTGGGAAAATCGCTTGAGCTCAGGAGTTCAAGACCAGCCTGGGCAACATAGCAAGATCTCATCTCTACAAAAATTAAAAAATAAAAAGTTAGTGGGGCCCAGTGGCACACATCTATAGTCCTAGCTACTTGGGAGGTTGAAGCAAGAGGGTCACTTGAGCTCTGGAGTTCAATGTTATGGTAAACTATCACCATGCTGATGCACTACAGGCTGGGTAACAAAGTGACACCCTGTTTCTAAAAAAAGTTTAAATTAAATTAAATTTCTAAAAACCCAACCATATGAATAATCACATAAAATCTAAGGGATTTAAGCACCTCCAATTCAAAGGAGATTTTGTCAGGTTGGATAAGAAAGTAAGACTCAACTGTATGGTGCTTACAAGAAGTTCACTTTAAATATAAAAACAAGAATAGGTTAAATGTATAAGGATGGGAAAAGATACACCAGTATGTCATCAATCAAAGGAAACTTCCAGTTAGCTATATTATTATCAAAAGTATTTGTGAGACAAAGAGTATTACCAGAGAAAGTGAGTGGGTTTTTTTTTCATAATGATGAAGGGATCAATTTATCAAGACGGCATAATTTTAAATGTGTATGTACTTAATAATAGAACTTCAAAATATCTGAATCAAAATTGATAGAACTTCAAGGAGGAGTAGAAAAATCCATAATTACAATGAGCTATTTAACACCCCTCCCTCATTAATTGATTTAACAAGTAGACAGAAAATCATTCATGGTAAAAGTTACTTGAACAATACTAACAAATCAGCTTGACCTAATTCACATCTACAGAATCTTCTACCCATCAGCAGGATACATCTTTTTTTCATGTGCACATGAAACATTTATCAAAATAGACCACCTTCTGACTCTGAAATAAGTCTCAAAAAATCTAAAAGAATGTGTTCTCTGGTCACAGTAAAATTAGAAATCAATAACTGAAAGGTATCTAGTAAATTTCCCCAAATATTTAGAATTAAGAATTTAAGTAACATGTGTATAAATAATCCATTGATCAAAGGAATCAAAGTAGAATTTAGAAAGTATTCTGAGCTGAATGAAAATGAAAACAAAACATCAAAATTTGTGGTATGCTGTTAAGCAAAAATTTGAGGAAAATTTACAGAATTAAATGTTAATAATCAAAAATAAGTTGTCATATCAGCCTCCCCTTTAATAAAATAGAAAAAGAGGAGCAATGTAAACCTATAATAAGCAGAATAAAAGAAATTAACACGAGGAGAAATCAATGAAATAGAAATTTGAAAAAATAGTAGAAAAGATCAATGACTCAAAAGAGGTTTATTGAAACCAATACAGTAGACTCCCCTTATCCATAATTTTGCTTTCTGTGGGTTCAGTTACCCACAGTACATAGTACAATAAAATGCAAAA